>NC_041399.2:180424742-180724742 GCF_900747795.2 Erpetoichthys calabaricus | reverse complement strand
TCTACTCTGGATGGATGAGTCAACAAGAAAACTTTCTCAACCTTGAAACCACACAGGTGACAGTACCATAGCTTGGTCCTGTTTTGATGCAATGAGACCAGTATGGCTTTTCACCATTGATGTATCTATGAATTAAGGATTGTACCAGCAAATTCTATAACAGCAGAAATTCTACAGTCAATCTTCTGAAGGTCAATAGAATGTGGATCTTGCAGCAAGGCAATGACCTTAAATACTCAAATCAGTCTGCCATAGAATGGTTGAAACAGAATAAATTGTACATTTTTGATTAGCTGAGCCAGCATTCAGACCTTAAACCTAAAGAAAGGTTATGGCAGAACCTGAATAAAATATTGATAGTTGACACATATATGTTGATAAATGATTAACTATTTTTTTAATAACTGTAAATTTGTGTCAGTTTTCTCATTGGTTTGTCTCAGTAACAGGAAAAAAACCCTTTAAGAACTTAATTTTTCTCCTTTAAAATCCCACCCACTAAAATTCTACTGGAAATTACCAACAACAGGAATGTCAATCAAGATCAATTTAAATTTAATTCATTAACTCTTTTAGGGTTAATTTTTTTTTTAGTTTCTTTTCTCCCAGGGCTGAATATTTTTCTAAAAACTAACTTTTTTTAAAAAAGAACACAAAGCAATGGTTTAACATATCAAATCAACAAAAAATATGTATTTTTGACAAATGTTAGTCTTGCATTTTGTATGAGCCTGCATACTATATGATTTCATATACTATGATTTCACAGCAAAGTCCTGCAAAGTATGATATCGCTCAAAGCAGCCAATTGCATGCATTGCCACATTGCACTGCTTATAATATGTGTTGCATTGGTGCCTCCTTTTCAATTGTCTGTTGCTGCACTTTCTCACATATATTGTTAGTGTGTACTGTAGAAAAACATGTCACTCATTTGACATCGTGCCATGCCACTGCCACCAATTTTTCCGCCCGCATGAAAACCACATTGTCACCTCTTTTCATCTTCAGCCTGTCTGGCTTTAACTGAGAAGGCATGTGTCTCCTGTTCACCCTCACTGTGCCACAAGCTCCAATTCCCCTGCTCTGTAGCTCCATGAACAATTCTGGTGACGTATAATAATTGTCCATGTACACAACATGACCCAAATGTTCATAGCCCTGAAGCAGCTCCAGCACAACCTGACTTGTCAAGGGACAGTTCTCTCTTTGAAAGAAATACTTTCCTGTATATGTAATTACTTTCAGGCAGAAACCAGTGTTTGCTTCTGCCAGTACAAAATCCTTTGTCATACTTTATGGGCTGGTCATGCATATATTGGCGGAAAAAAAGGCGTCCCTTGTATTTTATCATAGATTCATCCACAGACAAATCACGGCTAGGCTGATAAAATTGTTTATATGTTGGTTCCACATTGTCATGCAGGGGCTGAACTTCATACATGGGCTCACCCCTTGGGATTTACTTCTGGTTATCACAGAAGTGAATAAAACTTTGCAGCAGCACATACCTATCACGCAGCATAACCTGTCCAAAGCCACCAGGGGACAAAGCACATTTGGACCAGTGCTCCTTGAAGTTATATCACCAGTCTATTCCCATCTCTATTTGTAATGCCACAAAACCCTTCATCTCATCTTTTGTTGTGGGTTTCCACTTTGAAAAACGAGAATGCGGTGCAAGCGCAGCCCACGATTCAAAATAATTGCTCTGCATGTCTGTTTGTCTCATCTGACAGTAGCTGAAATGCAGCATCAGAAAAGAACAGCCTGAAGTAGTCCAGCGGCTGGTAATCTGTCGTGTCCAACAGCAAGCCATGCTGTCTTGTGAAGTCCGGTAGCCAGTTTGGCTCCCACGGATCAATGTCTGGGTATTCCTCCCAAACGAACCTTGCCGTAGGTGCATCGCTGTGCAAAAGCACTCAGTTGGCAGCCGATCAGCTGGGGCGGCATCGTCTGGTGTCCGATCAGCTGATGCCAGTTCCTCACTGTCTTGCTCAGTCTCCTGATTACTGTGAACAAAATCAGATTCTGAAAAATCAGAGTCCGACTCGGTGATAATGCGCAAAACATCGTCTGCTGAGTACTTTCCTTTCTGCACTCGCTTTGCTCCCTCGTGAGATGTGGATGCCATCTTGCCTTTGTTTACATTTTGTAACTCATGCACATGCAAGGATTAGATGCCGAGTCAATGAGTCTAACATTCCTCTGAGCAGAGAGGGATTGCCTGTGACGTAACAGTGAGTTTTGTCACCATTAACAGCTGATTGTTGTCCTCTATCCCTCAACCCCTCCTGTCAAAAAAAGTCGACATCTGCCCTAAAAGAGTTAATGAACATACAAATACACAACACCCCTTTCCCCTATTTTTAAATATCTTCAGAATGTTTTGGCCTAAGAAGAGCTCTATGAGGCCTTATTGAAACTACAAGCTGTGGGGTCTTAACATCTACAGGTTTACCAGTTTTAGGGGTTGGTGTCACCACTGTATCATTATCTCTAGTAGATGCATGGGAAGTTTGTATTTCTGGGCTACCAGGAGGCTGCTGAACAGTACAGTGATCCCTCGCTATATCGCGCTTCGCCTTTCGCAGCTTCACTCTATTGCGGATTTTATATGTAAGCATATTTAAATATATATCGCGGATTTTTTGCTGGTTCGCGGATTTCTGAGGACAATGGGTCTTTTCATTTCTGGTACATGCTTCCTCAGTTGGTTTGCCCAGTTGATTTCATACAAGGGACGCTATTGGCAGATGGCTGAGAAGCTACCCAACTTACTTTCTCTCTCTCTCTCTTGCGCTGACTTTCTCTGATCCTGACGTAGGGGGTGTGAGCAGGGGGGCTGTTCGCACACCTAGACGGTACGCACGCTCGTCTAAAAATGCTGAAAGACTATCTTCACGTTGCTACCTTCTGTGTGCAGCTGATTCGTGAAGCGACATGCTGCACGGTGCTTCGCATACTTAAAAGCTCAAAGGGCACGTATTGATTTTTGACTTTGTTTTTCTCTGTCTCTCTCTCTCTCTTTCTCTCTCTGCTCCTGACGGAGGGGGTGTGAGCTGCCGCCTTCAACAGCTTTGTACCGACGGTGCTTCGCATACTTAAAAGCCAAACAGCCCTATTGATTTGTTTGCTTTCCTCTCTGTTTCCTTTGAAGAGGAAGATATGTTTGCATTCTTTTAATTGTGAGACAGAACTGTCATCTCTGTCTTGTCATGGAGCACAGTTTAAACTTTTGAAAAAGAGACAAATGTTTGTTTGCAGTGTTTGAATAACATTCCTGTCTCTCTACAACCTCCTGTGTTTCTGCGCAAATCTGTGACGCAGCATAACAATATAAAAATAACCATATAAATATATGGTTTCTACTTCGCGGATTTTCTTATTTCGCGGGTGGCTCTGGAACGCAACCCCCGCGATGGAGGAGGGATTACTGTACTACCTGCCTGCTGCTTTGACTATCTTCCGCTCTCAAAGCTGATCAATGTGGCGATGGCAAATGTGCCCATCTTCTGTTTGCACATGGTAAGGCACAGGGCCAGTTGTCGCTTGCACTACTGCTGGTATCCATTGTTGTTCTCCTGCAAAGTTATACTGTCTGTAAGAGTCGAAATTGCTGAAATATACCTTCATCCTTTTGTACTAGTTCCCCTTGCTTCGTATGCATGTCACCTTGAAACTTTGGGTGAAGGCGATCAAGTGCAGTGGTCCGTTGTCTTTTCATTAACAACTCCACTGGGCTGTTCCCTGTGGAAGAGGAGATGGGCATGGTATGCTGAGCTCGTAAAAATTTGGCAAGGTGTGTTTGCCAGTTACCAGCTATGATTCTCCGTAAAGCATCCTTTGTTGTCTGCACCATTTGCTCTGCTCGTCCATATTAGGACAGATGATCGTGGGCCGTTGTCACATGCTAGAGCCCTTTTCTTTCTGTGAAGTCTTTAAAGTCAGCAGATGTAAATGCTGTACCATTGTCCGAGTGAATAATATTTGGCAATCCATGTGTAGCAAAGATAAGGCACAAAGTGTCAATAGCTAACATTAGCAGTCATGGATTATAGAAGAGACACCTCCAGCTACTTGGAATGGGAATCCACCAAAATAAAGAAGGCATTTCCTTGAAATGGTCCTGCAAAATCAATGTAGATCCAAGACCAAGCCTTAGCTGGCCATTCCCAGGGGTGTAGTGGTGCCCTTGTTGGTACATGACATGACTGTTGACATGTTGTACAATGTTTTACAGTGTTCTCCATTTGTCCATCCATTCCTGGCCACAATATATAACTTCTGGCCAGAGCCTTCATGTGAATTATGACAGGGTGGAAGTAATGAAGTAGTTTAAGCACATCCTCCCATGCTAGAACACGTACTACCACAAGGCTATACCAATAAAACACAACCCATGTGAGCTGAGAGTTCAACGTCAGGTTTTACTGCTGTATTAACAGTAGATCTGTAATCACCACATATTCTTAAACTTCCATCCCCTTTTGTGACAGGGGCAACGAGTGTTGCTCATTTTGAGTGTTGCACTGGTACAAAAATGCCTTGCTCAACCAGATAATCTAATTGCCTCATTAATCCTCTGCTTAAGAGTAAAAGGTACAGGGTGAGCCTTAAAGAATTTGGGTGAAACTGAAGGGTCCACTTCAGTTGAAATGGGTGGTCCTCTGCATAGTCTGATTTTCTGGAACACTTCTGCATACCTTTCTAGGAGAGATGTCACATGGGGCTGGTGAATTATGTGCACACCTATTAAATTCTGTTCCAAGTGCTTCAAACCAGCCCTGTCATAACAACCTAGTGCCCTCGCCCCAAACAACAAGAAGTGATAAGGCAGTTTTTTTTTTTTTTTATGGTGATACTCAACTTGAACTCTGATCTCACCAAGCAGTTGGAGTGGGACCGGAGACCACTGCTGCAATATACCATCTGTACATACCAGTGGAGGTGGGTTATTTGGCCACCGAGTTTTGTGTCATCACTAATCAAACTATAGACTGATCCACTGTCAACTTCCATTTTTAGTTGCCTGTGACTATACTGGTTTCTTGGGTCTGTCATGCTGTAGTTTTCTAGATCTGAAAGTTGTTGAGTAGAGTGTGCCTTTTTTATGCACCCACGAGCTAAATTTCCACTTTTTTACAGTAATAGCACACAGATGTGTTAAATTTACATGCCGTAGCAGTATGAGTCCCACTGCACTGCATCCTAAACACTTTCTGCCGTCACTTTCTTGTAATACAGATGCTGTTATTTTCTGAGCTGTGTTCATTGGAATCATTCTGTGTCCCTCCTCTACATTGTTAGCAGTTACAGTCTTCTCAGTCCTCAGCATTAGTGAATTCCAGTTCGCTATTTCTGCTGCTAGAGTGCACTCTTCTGCTTTCTTGAATGTTAAGTTCGGCTCTACTAGTACCTGACACTGCAGTAAAGTATTGGCCACACATATCAGGTCGGCTCTTAAAGTCTTGCTCAAAGCAGCTCTCTCCAGTTTTTCATTTGCTTTTTAACTGGTCTCTGACCTGTGGTATTGTACCTAATCTGTGGAAACAATCAATCATTACCCCTGTATCTAAGGTTTCTAGGCCAAGCTGTTTAAATGACTACAGACCAGTGGCACTTACATCTATTCCAATGAAATGCTTTGAACATTTGGTGAAAAACATTTTAATGACAGTCTTTTCAAGACAGCAATCAATTTGCTTATTGTGCAAACAGAAGTGTGGAAGATGCTGTGCTTGTTATCTGACATCAAATCTACACCTTTCTTGATCAGCCTGGTTCATATGTCAGAGCACTATTTTTGGATTTTTCTTCAGCGTTCAATACTATACAGCCTCATATACTGATTGGGAAATTGAACAGTATGAATGTAAACCCATTTATTACACTATGGATTCAGAACTTTCTTTTAAACCGTTCACAGACAGTTAAAGTTCAGGACACTTTTTTAATAGTCATTCATTCAAACACAGGAAGTCCGCAGGGGTGTGTCTTATCACCATTTCTATTTACTCTGTACACAAGTGACCTGAGACAGAATAATGATCACTGCTCTATTATCAAGTATGCGGATGACACCATTATCATAGGATGCATATCTGGGGAGGATGAAAGCAACTATCTAAATCAAGTGTACTGTATGGTAAACTGGTGCAATAAAAACTCTCTCACTCTGAATGTAATAAAGACCAAAGAAACGATATTTGATTTTAAGAGACAGAAATCTGTATGTTCACCTATTGTAGTTTTTGGAGAAGAGGTAGAAATAGTGACTGAATATAAATACTTAAGATTGTTATCTAGATAAGTTCCTAACTGGAATACAAATACAAAAAAAAAATTTTCTAAATGCAACCAGCGCTTATTTCTCCTCCATAAACTCAAACTATTTAAAGTAGACAAGTCCTCATGTTGTCTTTCTATCGCAGTATGATCACTTTGTTTCATTGCCTGGTTTAATAGTTTGACAAACCAAAACTCAAAAAAGCTCCAGCAAATTACGAAGTATGCAGCTAAAGTCATTGGGGCTGATGTAGATGATTTGACTAGTGTGTGTCAGAGGACTATGTTAAAGAAACTGGAAATCATCTCAACTGATGACAGTCATCCATTACATGTAGAACCAAAGTTCAGTAAATCAGGAAGGATAGCCGCTTTGAAAACCCACAGAAATCGCTCCAGAAATTCCTTTCTTCCTAGTGCCGTATGACTTTTCAATAAGAAATATCAGAGATAATGATTAATGTTTTGATATATATCCGGTAACCTTTTTTTTTGGTGTAAATATGTATTATCTATTTGTCTGTTTGATTTCATTCTGTCTGTTATTAGATGCAGCTGAGAAGGCAAATTTCATGTTTTCTTGTGTAAACATGACTAAACAAAGAAACCTTAACCTTAACACTAAGCACTATGCGATCATGCAGCATCTGTTTGAATTGTTCACCAAAGTACAATGCACTGAAAGTTTTCTCTGTTCAGCAATAAATCATGAAATATTTTCATTGTGCAGTTGTTTATAATTGTGAAAATTGAAACAATGCACAATTTCCAATGGTGTAGGATTATAATGATGCTGAAGACACTTGACTATGTCCTAATATGCAACAGTGCTTGGTGGACAAGAGGCCAATAATGAGTGTAAGATGGAGTACTTTGAGGCTCCGCACACAGTTACAAAAATTTACCTCTTCTTCTCTGGATTATCAATGTCATTTGCGTGAAAGAAGCACTCAAGTCTCACTGCATATTCTTCCCACACCCCGGTCTTGGCATTGAACCCATCGATAACACCCAGCGCAGTCATTGTGAAAACCCCATAACAAAATACAGTTAACAATACCGAAACTTTGGCACCATCTTCTCTATCTTTTTCTATTCAGGGCTCCTTCTCCTCCTGTTGTGGCCAGTATAATATTGATAGTTGACACATAGACGTTGATAAATGATTCTTAACTAGTTTTATATATATATATATATAGTAACTGTAAAATCTTGTCAGTTTTCTCACTGGGTTCTCTCAGTAATAGGGGAAAAAAAAAACTTTTTTAAGAACTTTCCTTTGCCCCTTTAAAATACCACCCACTAATATTCTACTGGAAATTACCAACAACAGGAATGTCAATCAAGATCATTATAAATGTAACTTGTTAATGAACATACAAATACACAGCACTGAAGCATGAAGATTCAGTGAGAAAACTGACCAACATAATTAAGTTGAAGTAGTATGGTAAGGCAAAATGGACAAAAATTCCTCCAAGCTGATTTGCAGATCAACAGCTGCCGAAAATACTTGGTTGAAATCATCACTAGCTAAGTTTCCATCCAGTTTTTTGCGACGTTTTGTTATCGACAAACAGAATATACGTAAAAAAAATGTGCGAAATTTGCTGTCCCCAGCCTGTTTCCATCAAACTGGCTTTTTATCGATAAAATGGTGTGCGTGGTGACGTCATCCCCCCCCCAAAACAAACTGTCGCATAACTTTTGTTGTATCGCGAAAAAAATCTGCCCTTGAGCCGTTTCCATACATAATTTTGTGTATGTCGCAAATTATCTACCTTTTGTTTTCCACGTTACACCCCCTCCACTAAACAAAGAAACAAAGAAATGGAGAGATTATTCAGACAGTTTTTTGAAATTTGCCAGCTTACTGTTATTTCAGTTTCACAAATAATTGGAATTGTACATAATATCCGAAGACGACAGCAGAATGAAGCAGTTGCTTGTCTGATAGCCCTAGAGCTCGAAGAAAGTACCCCAGTGCGACGAAGCCCACGGGTATGGGAGAGACGACAGAATAAGACCTTCTGGGAGGAGGTGGTGGAGAGACACTTCACAGAAAATCTCTGGCTGCAACATTTTATAATGACACGGCCGACGTTTGAGATGTGTGGATTCATCAGTCCTGATGTTGCGCCCATCACAGGTTGCCACCGACCACCGGTTCCAACCCAAAAGCGGATTGCCATCGCCCTTTACAAGCTGGCAACCTGCGCCGAGTATAGAGTAGTTGGAGAAACTTTCGGGGTTAGTAAAACTACCGTCCATCGATGTGTATATGCTGTGTGCACCGCTATTAAAGAAAAATTAATGCGGCGTTATATCAGACTTCCGACTGTAGCGGAGGCCAATGAAATTGCATACCGCAATTCCTTGGTGCATCTTGTGCCACAGATTTACGGTGCGCTGGATGGCACGCATGTGTCTATTCTTCCCCCGACAGAAGGCTACCGCGATTACATTAATCGCAAAGGGTGGCCATCTATTGTTCTCCAGGCCCTTGTTGATGACAGGTGCATGATACGAGACATTTGCGTTGGCACTCCTGGAAGTGCCCATGATGCAGCTGTGTTTGCAGCATCGGATCTGTACAGGTGAGCCTACCTTTCAACATCCCTTCACAGTGCGATAACAACTGAATTAACCTGCTTCCCTTAAGGTTTTTAATTAAAACTGAAATTTGAATTAATACAAAATAACGACGTTTAATCAAAAAAAAAACTCTCTTCATCAGACCATGCGAACCGCTCTGCCATTCTCGTTTTGATTGCACGTGATGAAAATGTGACACATTTATTTGCGTTAAAGCCCTTTTTTGCGACAAAAACTGTTTCCAATGTAGTTTTTGCGACATCTGAAGTATCGATATGGAATTTATGCGCTAAAGTTAAACGGAAAAATATTATGTCGACATGTACAACATTTTATCGATAATTAGCATTTCCATCCGCTATATCGGTAAAAAAATTGAAGCGCTAAATATTTTTTCGCAAAAACTCCTTGGATGGAAACCTGGCTACTGTTGAAGGGGTCCATGCTAGATTCTGTTATATTGTTTACTCTTTGTTGGTTTTTATGAGTTTGAGGAATGTCGGATCAAATTAATGCAGAAATTCCAAGTGTTCACAAACAGGAAACAAAAACAGGTTTCTAGAATCCCTGTAGCTGTCACTGTTCTACAGTCTATTTATGACAAGCCGGCCTTTTCCTACCTATTTTACTAAAAAGTATAGAAACTTTTATTCTTCTAGCAATAGTATTGTACATTGTTGGCAGTGGACTTTTTTTATTGGTATATACTTGCATAATATATACAATATGCTAGCTGTGTTACCCAGCTTTGCCCAGGAATTCTTTTTTAAAACAAAGAGCCTCAGTTATAGTGTTGTTGGGTGGGGGGGTGTTTCAGAAGTATTATGCAACTAAGTACATTTCTGTATACAATAATTGTATTTTTTTTAGTATTAGCTCATTAGAGTTGCATATTCTTGAACATGCTACATATGATTGCACATGAGTAAAACATTTCCGCTGTAGATCAATTCCCTCTTTTCCTATTGACTAACACTGGTTTTTGTCGATGAACATTGCAAAAAAGAATTTTACAGGAAACTATTTTCTTTTTTAATTGAAATGGGTAATCTATAGGAATAATGTGACTTCTGAATATATATGCTTCCTGTGATAGGTGTGTTGGTGTAGAAGAGATTGCATTAGTACTCTGTATTTAAGGGCATCATCAATAATGGTATTCAGTAATGTTAATAAATGTGATTTAAAATTGATTCATTCAAAGCTGAAAACTGCCAACTCTGCATTAGAATTAAAGACTACAGCCTAATTATACAACAGGTTTGAATAAATGTCTACCAAAAAAATAAGTTATTAATTTCCTGTACTTAACTCAAGAGCACAGTCCTCCTGTTATGACGTTATGAAAAAAGCGCATCAATCTGTTCAGTGTTGGCTTGGCTCAATTGATTTACGTTTTGTGTGTGTGATATTTTTTTTTTGCTCTTTGTTTTCTTCTAAAAGTTCTTAAATCTGAGTGTTGATTTATAACTTCATGACAGTATGTGGGCGGACAACATTGTTGGCTTTTGTACTGATAAAAAAAACAGTTGCCCGAGTCTTGCTTTGTAGATTATGTCAAATATAACATTGGAATAGATAATGATAAGCAAAACAGACAAGTTTCCTTTGAAATATGTTAGTTAACGTGTGAGATTGCAGCTAAGAGCGCTGAACTTTCTTGAAGTTAATATAAAAAAAGTGAAAGCATGACTACAGCATTCAATGGGTTTCAACCCTTTTTGACATATAAATGTCAGACTTTGGACTTACTGAAGTACAGCAATTTTTCTAGGTATTTGACAAGCCATTCTTATTGCTTTAACATTACATGTAACAGTTTGTGGCATGGAAGAGTCATAAAGAGAGTGAAAACTTGACTGAGGACTAATATGTTTCTAATTGTTACATACCTAGCTAATATACTTGAGCAAAAGAATGAACTGTTGACGTTTTAATATGTTTTGACAAGGCAAGTGCACACTACATCTGTTCAAGCAGCAACTGAGACTCCAAACTCACTTTCTCTACCAAATACACCCCCAGATGCAAACATATACTCACAAATTATAAATTTCATATGTGCAGATAATAAATCTGGTACAGGGTTAAAGTAGAAAAAGTTCAGAAATTTTGTATTGGGTCAGCTTCACCTTTTTTTTGTTTGTATCACAATGAATATAACAAACTGATGAGTACTTATATTCTGTATGTGCCTTTGAGCATGGGAAAGGCGCTATATAAATAAAATATTATTATTACAACATTGCATCTGCTTAAATTCAACTTTTAGAACTTTTAGATTAAATGACCAGAAAGGGTTCTTCATTTGGGTTTGGCTTTGTTTTGCGTTTCTTTTCACCTGCAGCTGCGTCTTTGTCTACCACATTGTTGGTGGTTAATGTCTGTGAAGGCACCTCCACAGAAATGGACTGCACTTTAATGTTAAAACTGCTAATATCGGCCTAATCACTCTGCTCTTGATCATCTATACAGTCATTCTCATTAGTCTGAACTATTGCAGCTTGTCAAAATACTTACTCATATCATTGTTTTATTTACTATTATAATGTCTGGTATAGTTTTCAGAACAAGCGGGTCTTTTGATCTTTTTTTTAACTTTTCTTTTCACAGCACCACTGTGCCCTCGTTTTGAATGACCATTTTCTTTTTTGTGGTGCGGAAACACATTAATTGTATGACCTCACAAGAGAGACCTATACTCATGTCAATCAGCCTAAACTCGTAATTTTCTTTTATAAATGCTTTTTATGTATGTATTAACAGGTTTTTAAGTCACAATGATTGAAGTGGAATGTTTTCTGGATAGCAGACTGCTGTGGGCACGTACTGTCAGTGAAAAAGTAGACTTTTTCTATTATTAGCCATTTTTTCACTTGCATATGCCAAAGGCTCCTTTGTGAGCAGGGAAGCAGGGTATGCAATAACTTAGCCCTGATTTTATTTGATCTGGGTCATGCATGTATTCAAGTTTTCTGTAATCAAACTCAAAATTCAACAATTTTATACTCTACCTGTTTTTTTGGAATATAATATTACTAATTGAAATGCTTATTATGAAAAATGCCTTTTAAAATTAAGAAATTAGATGGCATTTGGGGTTATTTTCTAATATTGCTGTTTAATATCAACTAAATACATGGTCTCTATGGACATTCATTAACTTAGTGGTTCACATAAAATTTGCCACACCACTTTCTCCCAGATGTATAAAATTTTCTGTAGAGGCCCATACCCACTGTACAGCATAGAAGAAGGGGTTCATATAGAAGGCACTTGCCTGGAAGCACTTAAGAAGTATATGGTCACGAGCAGTTCACATAGTTGGAGAGAGATAAACAAATGGCATTGACAGTGACCCCCAAGTGAGATGTGGGGCAGAGCCTTTAACATGAATGTGCTGGTGGTTGATAAGGCAGGTAAGAGCACATGGAGCAGCTTGGAAGGAGTTGTAGAAAATCAGGTTGAGCAGGGCAGAGTTGGTGGGTGGTCAATGAACAAGACAGCATGCACTCCACCCTTAGCCCACATCGGTAATTAATAATATGTATTCATATTCCCTCTATCCTAAGTATAATACTAGTAATGAAGTCTCTTATAACAAACAAAGGTCCTGGAGCGCATCTTATTACTGTATTTCAGATGGTAATAATTTTAATTTGTCTGGGGTTTGGAACCATTATTGTTACTTTTTTCCCTCCTTTGTTGATTCTAACAAATCATATGAGCTTAATTAACATTAAAATTTAGGTAATAAATCTTATCAGGTGCTAATAAAAAGTTTTATTGATAGTCATATGACTGACTGTAGTAAACTCTTTTTAGGGGCCAGAGACAGTTTTAGAAGCTAATCCAGTGATGCAGTCACCAAGGTTCCAACAATTTCAACAGCAAAGGCAACAGTCTGGGCGAAAGGTAACTTTGGGAAAGACAGCATTCCAGCAGCAGTTGATGCCTTCCAGACCACAGAATTTTATCCAGGGAGTCAGAAACAATTCTGGAAATCAGTCCCAAATCAGAGTAAGTACGTCTAGTCATTCAGATTTTAAGGTGTGGCTAATGCCAAATTTTGCTTTTTACTGTGTGCCTTCTTTCAATTATTTTACTTAATAGGAAAAATAAAAAAATATATATGTATAATCAGATGTATTTCTCCCTTGTTATGCCCACATTTTTGTTTTCTTGCGTTTTTGTTGCCCTTCCTTATCTGGACTAGTTTAAAGCCACAGTGGCAGAGATTTTAATCAGCTGACAAATATTTCTTGACTGAAAGTCTATCCATTTTCAGTCCTCAAATTTGAAAGTATTGGCATGATGTAACTTATACAGTATATGCTACTTGATTGTGTCTCATGCTTTGTTTTTAATGTATACGTTTCATTTTAGATATTTAGCTAACATTTGCTCAAATTAACTCTTTACACTGTGAAAATAGTGCAGTATTGAACTTATTGCTTTTCTTCTGTATTCATGAAGTTGAGCTATTTTAATATAATGCAGTATTTTAAGATCCATTTTAAATGTTTTACAAATGCTCATTATTTCCATATGTTGTACATTTAAGAATGTTAGACTATATTGTCATTATGTGTACTTGTACTATGAGGTATCTAGCTTGTATGTTTTGATTAGTCCATTATGGAGGTACTATAGTGCCATGTAAAGTGAGCTCCCTTTATTTAATGTTTGTACTACATATGTGATAGTGACTGATACGTTTCTTATCTTATTTATATTGTCTGATGTATTTAATGTTTATTGGTGCATTCTTTTTCTGATTGTATTGTAATACTGTCGTTGATATGAGGGAGACATGCAAGTAAGAATCTCATTGTACCATGTACACAGTACAACAATTGTACTTGAACAATGAAAGCTTACAGGACCAGTTTCATTGAATTATTTATGTAAACTTTTATCCTGCCTTCCATTTCCCTACCGTGCCCAATATTAAAATGGATATAGAAACGTTTTATAGTGCATGCTGTGCAAAATGTCATGGAAGACACTATGCTTGAATATTTAAAATGCCAGAGTTTCATTTGGTTGATAATTATTAGACAGCAGAAGGGCAAACTAAATTGGAAAGAGCTTACTCCCTGATTTGTGCTCTCGGCAGGCTATTACACAAGGCCGAGGCAGAGCAGTATCAGGCCAGATGGGCAGAGGCCGCTTGATGCCAAACAAACAGAGCCCGCAAGTGGCAGAGCCTCAGCCATGCATCGTGTCAATTGAAGGGCTTTCTTCATCAACAACTGATGTCCAACTAAAAAACCTGCTGATGTCGGTAGGACCTATTCAGGTAGGTCAGACATTACTGTACTCTACATTATTAAAAATCTTCTTTTTTTTTTTTTTTTTCTTTAACAAATATTACAATGTGAGAAGAATAACAACTGAAGTTTTGACAAAGCCTATTAACTATTGTATTTATAAATTGCACATTTTGTTTTGAAAAGAATGATTTTTTTAAATAAACCAACTAGTTATTAAATACTGTATCCTCATATTCCTTTTTAATGATCAAGAACATGGTGCTTGCTCTTCAAAATTAATCATAAAATACATGTGATTTGTTGTTAGCCTAGTATTCTGTTAGGCTTTATAATCTGATTTTTAGAACTTTTTTCACATTAATCACTGTGGAAGGATCCAAATCACATTCAAGGATAATTAATTACATAAATTACACTTGTGCTGTTCATCAATGAAGTTTATTTGTAGTCATTAAAAACATATGGATACTTTGCATACTTTTTCTTGACTTTTAGTCTGGCTTCTTCTGTTGTGAATGTGGAGAATAAAATCTGCACACAATGAAACTGCAGATAATTTATTGCTTCACATTTTTAGACTAAAACATGGAACATTTTACACTGTGATGTGTTTATTTTAAAAAAATCTTAAAAGTTGACTGGAAATAAGTTGACAAGTAGCTTTCTAACATTTTTTCATTGCATTCAATCTCATTTTTTTTGTTGTATTTCAAAACTGTATGTTCCTTAGCTGCTATTGGTTGTTACGTATATTTTATAGAGTGATATATATTATACGATCACAGATATTTAAAATAAAAATGCAACTTGTATGTCCTTACAGTGGTTACATACCGTAAGTATTCATATTTAAGGTTATTAAAAAAAATTCACAATGGTTCATTAAAATCTCCACAATAGCTGTTTTTTTAATATTTAAATGGTTTGTGTGATGTAATAATCAAAAAGCTTTTGTATATTTTGAACTTATGCTACCTCTGAAATGTTACAAAAAGAAAAGATGATCTACACTTTTAATGTAAGCAAGTATATTATTTTTCTAAGTAAAAATTACTTGTATATTGCTATTCATCAATAAAATTTGTTTTAGTCATGCTTATTTATTAAAATGTGTTGTAGTTTCTCATCTCCACATTTTTCTCTTACATTATCTTTGTTTTCCTCCTCTCCTAAACTGAATGTAATGTTAGTGTTTTCTAGCTACCAATTCTTTGGATACAACAGTTTGGCTTCAGCAAGCCTTATGAACATCCCCAATGGTACTCCTTTAATTTCATATAACACATAAACACAGCTTAGTTACTTCCCCTACTTCTAAGTTTTATTTGACTTTTTTTTTTAACCTCAAGAACACCCCACTAATTGCTTAAAATCTGTCTGACCAGTTTTCTCACACACGCTGGGTAGACATTTGTAAAGAGGTACTGACAGCTGAGTCTGCCAGTTACAAAGAAAACTCCTTATTTGCATAGTGCATTCATTTAGACTCTTTTAAAAGCTGAAGGGCTGAAGTCAGATTTGTGCTGTTTTTATTGAAAAATGATATCAGTCACTTTGATATGAAAACAATCAGTTGAATTGATTTAAAGCTACATCACAAACAAGTAATATTACATAGGCCTGTAGACTACACTTCACTCTGTTCTATTAAATAATCCAGTAGAAATTCCATCTCCTCCTGACGCCTTGTGTATGCAGCATCCATATAGGTAAGCTGTGAAGACGAAGGAGGGCTATATAGAAGTAGAAGAAAGTATTGTATATCAAGGATTACACTAAATAAATGTATTATTTAATGCATTTTTCTTTTCATATCAACCTTATTATATAACCAGTCAAGATCAACAGGGCAAAGCAGTATAGATGAGGTGTGTAGCACTTTAATTTCAAAAATTAAGTCTGCACCTGTTTATGTACATTTTACTGAGACTTTTTAAATAGCTTCAGGTGCAAGTTACAGTGGGTAAAGAAAGTCAATACAGTAATCCCTCGCTATATCGCGCTTCGCCTTTCGCGGCTTCACTCCATCGCGGACTTTATATGTAAGCATATTTAAATATATATCGTGGATTTTTTGCTGGTTCGCGGATTTCTGCGGACAAAGGGTCTTTTAATTTCTAGTACATGCTTCCTCAGTTGGTTTGCCCAGGTGATTTCATACAAGGGACGCTATTGGCAGATGGCTCCAGAAGCTACCCAACTTACTTTTCTCTCTTTCTTGCGCTGACTTTCTCTGATCCTGACGTAGGGGGATTGAGCAGGGGGGCTGTTCGCACAGCTAGACGATACGGATGCTCGTCTAAAAATGCTGAAAGATTATCTTCACGTTGCTACCTTCTGTGCAGCTGCTTCCTGAAGCGACATGCTACACGGTGCTTCGCATACTTAAAAGCTCGAAGGGCACGTATTGATTTTTGCTTGTTTGTTTTTCTCTGTCTCTCTCTCTCTCTCTCTCTCTCTCTCTCTCTCTCTCTCTCTCTGCTCCTGACGGAGGGGGTGTGAGCTGCCGCCTTCAACAGCTTTGTGCCACGGTGCTTCGCATACTTAAAAGCCAAACAGCCCTATTGATTTGTTTGCTTTTCTCTATCTCTCTGACATCTGCTCCTGATGCGCACTCCTTTGAAGAGGAAGATATGTTTGCATTCTTTTAATTGTGAGACGGAACTGTCATCTCTGTCTTGTCATGGAGCACAGTTTAAACTTTTGAAAAAGAGACAAATGTTTGTTTGCAGTGTTTGAATAACATTCCTGTCTCTCTACAACCTCCTGTGTTTCTGCGCAAATCTGTGACCCAAGCATGACAATATAAAAATAACCATATAAATATATGGTTTCTACTTCGCAGATTTTCTTATTTCGCGGGTGGCTCTGGAACGCAACCCCCGCGATGGAGGAGGGATTACTGTACACTTTTTTTTTTTTTTTTTTGCAAAATTGCAATTTACAGGCAGTCCCCGGGTTACGTATGAGATAGGGACTGTAGGTTTGTACTTAAGTTGAATTTGTATGTAAGTCGGAACAGGTACATTATTTTAACATGCTATTGTTGACCGACTGTAACCAAGTGCTCTGCCAATGAATGATGGAGTTTCACCTCCTTCTGACCTTTTTATTATTTCTACTTTATTTTCCATGGTGATGGTTTTTCTCTTCTTTATTATATCACCAGCACTTGCATCAGATTTTGTGTTTCAGAGACATTGTTGAATGGTGAAGACAAAAGGTTAAGATGAGCTCTTCTGCACAGTGCTGTACAGCTATCACAGCAGGAAGGCACCAGTCATCAACACGTCTGATATATAGGGTGGTCCAGATCTAATTATGCAATTTTCATTACGTTATAACTTATTCAGTTTATTACATAGAAAATAACCCGAAAAATCCTGGACCATCGAGAAGTGTGCGAACTGAGAACATGAAGAATCGTCTTTGCGCCGAACTGGAATCATCCCTGCATAAATTAAAGTCATCCAGATGATCTGGATCTGCATAATAAAGATCAGGCCCAACCTGTACTGACAAGAGACAAATTCCTGCTATGTGCGTAACAGTACAAGCAGGCTTGCTATTGAGAATGAATGGGGGCAG
Organism: Erpetoichthys calabaricus; assembly: GCF_900747795.2. Lineage (NCBI taxonomy): Eukaryota > Metazoa > Chordata > Cladistia > Polypteriformes > Polypteridae > Erpetoichthys > Erpetoichthys calabaricus. The sequence continues at coordinate 180,706,995 of NC_041399.2, read as the reverse complement.
CGAGGGGCGGTTCATTACCAGCCCACCTCAGTCACCTCCACTACAGTATGTTGCCTGCAGCGTACGTAACACCACCGCCCCCATTCAACATGCAGCCATCCGAGGCACACTACAGTGCTACCCCCCGCCGCCCCGTTCAGCCACAACCAGATCACTGCTTTGCAGCATTACCAGCCGTGCACCTAGAACGAACGGGGCAACCGTGTGTGGTGGGCGGGCAGTGAAACCGCTTGCCACCGGAGAGACACTACACTGCGCGAGCAGCGAAATCACCCCCCTCCAGCCTCTGTCCAGCCATCGCTTGCAGCGTCCGCAGGCCGAAGATGATGGAGCGGCAGTTACTGAGGCGCATGCGTCGCAGCTGCGGCCCCATTCGTATGTCGTAGGTCGAATGTCCGTAACCTGGGGACTACCTGTATACAAAGAAGGTGGAAACAAATCAGGAACTGTTTATTGAGAAAAAATTCTACAGATACTTTGTTTCATTAGTGTGCACACCCCCTAAACTAATACTTAGCTGAAGCACCTTTTGATTTTATTACAGAACTCTGCCTTTTGGGTATGAGTCTATCCATTTGACACATTTGGACTAAGTAATTTTTGCCTACTCCTCCTTGCAAAAAAAATTCCAGATCTGTGAAATTTTGAGAGCATCTCCTGTGCACAGCTCTATTCAGGTCACCCCACAGATTTTCAATTGGATAAAGGTCTGGGCTCTGGCTGTGCCATTCCATAACATTAATCCTCCTTTAATGAAGCCATTGCTTTGTTGATTTTGATTTATGCTTTGGGTTATTGTCATTCTGAAAGGTTGTGTTCCTCATCTTCGTCAGCTTCCTAGCAGATGCTGAAAGGTTTTGTACCAGAATAGCTAATACTTGGAACTATTTATCATTCCATCCACCTTAACTAAAGCCCTAGTTCCAGCTAATGAAAAGCAGCCCCAAAGCATGGTGTTGCTTCCATCATGCTTCATTGTGGGTATGGTGTTCTTCTGATGATGTGCTGTTATTTTTGTGCCTCTCACCTTCTGGAATTATGGCCAGTAGTTCAGTTTTGGTCTCATCAGACCATAATACATTTTTCCACATGGTTATGGGAGACTGGGTATACCTTTTTGCAAAGTTAAGTCCGGCTTGGATATTTTTTTTGTGAGAAAAGGCTTTCGTCTTGCTACCCTACCCCACAACCCAAACATATGAAGAATATGACTGATGGTTGTCACACATAGGGTATAACTAGTACTTGCCAGGAAATCCTCCAGCTCCTTTGATGTTGCTGTAGGTCTCTTGGTGGCCTCCCTGACCAGTTTCCTTTTCGTCTTCTCATCAGTCTTAGAGAGACATCCTGACCTTAGTAGAGTCACTTTTGAGCCATATTTTCTTCACTTGTTGATGACTGTCTTCACTGTGCTTCATGGGATGTTTAATGTTTTGTATACTCTTTTGCACCCCTGTCCTGATTAATACTCTTCAATGATGAGATCATGTTAATGTTTTAAAAGCTCTTTCCGGACCATGGCTTTTGGAATATGTTGCAACCAAGTGGATATCAGAATAATCCTACAGGAACATCCAAACTTTATCTAAGCTCAATTAGAGCCACTTTAATTGATGTCAGGTGTATGCTATCTATTATTTGAGATGAGACTTATTGTGATTTGTTAATTCTGAACACAGCCACATTCTTGCTTATTAAATGGTGTGCACACTAAATGCAACCAGGTTTTTGTATAATTTTTATTTTCCTTTGTTCACTAAACAGTTTCTGATTTGTTTTCACCTTCTTTATATAGATTGCAATTTTGCAGTAAAGGTGGAATAAGTTTTGACAGTATTTATCTTGGTTTCATTTTTTATGACATAAAATTTGTAAATGTTGAAATTGTTTATGAAATTGTTTTTAAATATTTTGTCAGTCTTGAAATGAAATGCTTGGTTTATTTAGTTACATCCATTTTTAATGTTTAACACTAGAATTACCAGAGCCTACGAAAAAACTCGTAGATCCGGCCCACCTTAAATCAATTCGCACCTCTCCGTCAGCGTCTTTTGTCCTGTAAATGTGCCAGTAAAGACCAGGAGCAAGCAGCCTGCTATTCCATCACCCCACACCTACAGAATGTGCACAAAGTTCTCACAGCTCATGCCTCGATTGATTATCTGGGAGTGAAGTGCTGGAGTTTTAGAGTGGAAATAATAGATTGTTATTTGGAACACATGCATTTCATGTGTGTTCCGTTTCTACAATAATCTGTGTAAACGCATTGTTAAAACAAAAACGTTTTTCAAATTTTAATAGTAAATGACAAAATGTTGGCATAAACTATATAATGTGTGAAGTCTGAAGTCCAAAGATCAAATACACGCTTTCACAAAAGCTTCAAGGATAAAACAACAGCTTCTGTGGCATAGCTGTAAGATTTGCTGACTTGTACACATTAAAGCAGAAATCTGGTTTCTTAAAAACCCCCATTTATATGCCCAACTTCATATATGGAGTTTTCCTTTGGCAAAACACTCCAGTGTTATAAAAATGCGAGTAAAAAAAAAAAGATTAAACATCAACAAAGGCTCCCGTGAAAATGAAAACGAGCATGGAACCTGTGTTTGCTTAGCACTGTACATTTAGCTCATCATCATAAATTTTGTGATTCCTGAAATACTGAGATTCTTTCAATCAGAAATAATTACGGTCATCTGAGCATTTGCCTCAGGAGATTTATCTTTGTGGTCACTAAAAGAGTGCAACAAACATGCACAGACTACAAAATCCTGAACTACAACTTGGTTAAGGATTTATATGTCTACATAACTGTGTTACACATAGAGAAATCTACATGTGTTACATGTATTTCTCTAACCAGGATAAGGGTGTACGTGTCATTTTTGAAACAGAGTTTCTGTGAATAACTAGGTTATTAAAGTGCCACACTCACTGCCTGGCTGACCTGAGGTAATGTGTCCAATATATGCTTTTGTGTGTTAAACTGTGGTATAATGATCATTTGATCAAATTCAATGTCTGTCACTACTGATGCTAGAGGCTCTCCTCCACTCTCATGTTTCAGTCTGTTTCCATATTGAGCAAGATGGTTTCAGTGACATTGACAATAGTGCAATATAATTAACATAGCGCTGCCTTCTCGATATTTTTTTTCCTTAATTTTTACTGACAGTACCATAGTGCTTTGTATTTTTGTTTTGTACATCTATGTTTTAACTATGGAAATACACTTAAGATCTACAGTAATTGTCAAGGATGAGTATGGGTCCAATAATTAGGGTTAGAGTCACATAGTCATCAGCATAAAGTGATGCTTTTTATTTAAGCCCTTGCTTGTGATCTTTTTATGTTCATATGCATCCAGGGATGAATTGGAGCAATCAGTTCTACAAGATATTAATGTCATGTTTCACAATCGAGTTTCAATGAACCAGAATTCAAGTAAATTTATCCTATTAGAAGAAACTCAATTAAACTTTGTTAAACTAAAGGCTTAAAACAGGATAAAGTGTATTATTATTCTCAAATCTTTATAAAAACTGTAGAAATTGACTTTATTCAATTGATTCATTTTTGACCCTTTTTATTTGACGAAATTACCACTGCCAAATTTTGAAAACTTATGGGTTGGTGGCACAATTAGCACTCCAGCCGGCATAAAAACCTTCACACAGCTCCACAAGGAGTTGTGTGGTGCCGAGGCATCACCCGTTGTGCGTCATGTGTTACGGTTGCAGCCACATGCTATATACGGCGCATGCTCCCCTTCTCTTTCCTGTCTCTTCTCAGCTGGGGCTGTCATTCAGTGTCATAGTCCTCAGTCTAACACGTACACGCACACAACCCAATAGGGCTGAGTAGTTTATGTAACAAAGTTTCAGTTTCATAAGTGGTAGCTGTATAAGCCTAAACATTTCAAATAGATTGTCTTGTAGTCAATAGGCATATTTAGCTTTAAAAAGCGGTCAGTAATTTTGTGTTTAAGAGTGAATGGCACAGAACCAGATCCAAAATGGTACTGTTAGGGCACCAGAAAAGCTTTTGGAAAAATTGTGCCAAGTACACTTGAAGATCAAATTGTAGAGTAGTGGGATAGAAAATTGTGAAGGGGTCTGGCTACAAGTTTTACTAATGAAGATTTCTTGCTGATCACTCAGAATTATGAAATAACTGTGGAAGTGAAGTGTAAAATCATCTGTAAAATACTGTAGAATTGTATAAAGCATCTGGAGTAACTCGTTGCCAAAATTACTTACAGGTAAAGCAACCATTCTTTTACAATCTTAGAATAAGTGACACATGCTACAAAATCACAGTTTTTTTTTTTTTTAGTTGCACTGCATTTTTATTGCTCTTTAATTAATATTGTTTTTATCAGTATGGTGCTGCTGGAGTATGTGAATTTTCCCTTGGGGATTAATAAAGTATCTATCCATCCATCCATCTATTGTCAGCTTTTGCCTTTGAATAAGACCTTTTTAAAATAAATTCAAATTAAATTAGAATAATTGTTTGATCTGACAGCTCTACTAGTGTTCCACCTAGGCTAAAAATATGTTAACTATACTGTACTTCAACTAAATTTTAACTCGGTATACCAAAACACATGTGAAAAACTATACTTACATATTCTCTAAAGATAAGCCAGAAAAAACTGAAGTACATGAGTAGGAAAGTGGTTTATAATGCATCCAGGTAAAACTACAGTAGTGCTAATTAAGTACTTAAATGATTATTCATTATAAAATGCTAATTTTGTGAGTTATTTGATTAAATTAAATCTGCATTGGTAAATTTAGTTGCCTTGCTGCATTGCAACGCCTGATATAGCCATATTTTGTAGATTTAAGGTTAATTTAAATACACACTTGAGATCAGTTTTGAACACACTCTTTCAATCATTTAACTTCAAGGAGCAGAATAGTAGCTTTGAGTGAAAATGAAGCATGCCTAATGTAACTCAGTTTGGGAGCATTTGGAATGACAGCATAACAAAGCCTGTTGTACTCTCTTTTAATATGGTGTTAAAATACTAAAGCAGCACATTCACAGTCTATTACATTAAAAAAAGCATTCTGCTTGCAATATCAGAACGTAGCCACCTAATATATTGATAGCACGCAAATCTGTCCAGCAGTAACTGTAGATCTCACAGAAAAATGTGTATAATGAGAGAGCAAAGCTTGTTGCCAATCTAGAGATACTGCCACCATCTATATACCAAAACATTTTCCTGAGAAGATGCAAGAGCTAGAAATCTAGCTTGTCAGAGCCAGTAAGCATTCACCTTTGGACTATAGTAAGAACTAATATTTGTATCCCAGTAACATGCCATCGCATAGATGAAGACAGGCAGGTGATATTATTGGTGCTATAGACACACAGTTTTTCCGACCCTACATTGATAATTTTGTAAAGAATCTAACAACCGCTGTCACGCCATTGAGAATTTGTGGGCGAAGTGGTGGTGTGTATTCATCATAATACACAAAACATTTTGACCACTAATTTCCTCACATCTGTGAACTGGACCTTTGTAGCATGTGTCACTTATTCAAATCAAGTTGCAGTCAATAATGGATTGAACATACACCCTAACGGTTGTGAGACAGTACTTAAACATAACCATGTCGTTTGTGCTGTCAGAATAGCTGTTAGCTGTTGCCTTACATTCAGAGCCCCAACATACTGTACTTCAAGGGATATGAAGTGTATATTCCTAATGTCTGGATAAAATGGATTGTTGTCTTTTCATACATCACAAAATTATAAATGTGTATTATTTTCTGTGGTGTTAATTGTTTTAATGATTAATGGTTATTACTCCGTAAAAGCAAGTTGACTATTTATTATGAATTGATCAAATTTTCATTTGGAGAACTAACCATAGGGCTTATAAACCCATGGGAGCAAGAAAAGCCTGTTGTAGGAGAATATTGCTGAAATTTAAATAAAGTTAACTCTAAGAGAACAGGCAAGGAGATGGAGGAGTATATTAAGAATATGAAGAGAAAGCTAAAATATACAGAAAAGAGAAGTATTGATACACTAAATTTTTATTTTTATGAAATTTTAATCTGTGTAGTGGGTGAACTACAGTGACTTTGAGAAAAGAATTAAAGACAAGGAGATAATTTGGAGTTTTTAGAAAACAGTTCTTGGTAGAATTCAAAATGATGGCTATTAATCTCAAAAGTGTCTCTTGTTAGTGAGCCAGGTTTAATTTTGATGACCAAAGTAGAAGTAAACCAGTCACAGCTCTAAAATGAACTTTTAGACAAATAGTTTTGTACCCTTGTGAAGTGGACCTCAAACTCCATTCTTTGGAGAAGAAAGGAACTGTTATAAGGAATTAATCATTCACCACACAGAAACCCACCACTTCCAATATTTCAAGCTGGGAGATAATTTTCTGTTACAAACACAATGTTATTCTCTGTTAACGAAAACTAAAGTAAAATATGTTATTAATGAAAAAAATAATCATTTTGTTAACTAAACTAAAAATACCAAAACTTCTTTATCGCACTTCTTACTTTGTGCCACACAGTACAGATGTTCAGTATTTAATGTAAATTGTATACTAATGGAAGTGTACTATATACATAGAAAAACGTTCATCTCTATTTCTGTTATTATTGTTATTAACACAGTTCAAGTAGTGACTTTAATAATTATTTAAAATAGATAAAATAATTTGTAAAATTAATTATAAATTAAATTGAAGTAATTTGAAATAGGTAATAATTTGAAAATTTCAAATAAATTTCAAAATTAGTCTTGTAGGATTATTCAAGATGGATTTTTTACCTAGTCATTATTTAGACTGGAAGAAAAGTATATCTTTATGTGCCAAAGAAAGTAGTAATTTCAGCAATTTAATCTTAATTCGCACATATATTACTTGTTTGTTGATGGTACATTTGTATTGACAGGTTAAGCAGGTACGTACCATGCAGTCAGTGTTATCAACTGAGACGACATTACACGTATATACAGTGAAAATGAAAAGTATGTGAGCCCTTTGGAATTATCTGGTTTACTGCATGAATTGGTCATAAAAAATGGTCTGATCTTCATCTAAGTCACAGGTACTGATATACACAATGAGCTTAAGCCAATGACACACAAAAAACTCTGCTTGTTCATGTCTGTATTTTACAAACACATTCAACATTCACTGTGTTAATGGAAAAAGTAAGTGAACCTTGGGATTTAATAACTGGTTGACCCTCCTTTGGCAGCAATGACCTCAACCAGGCGCTTCCTGTAACTGCAGATCAGACCTGCACATCGTGCGGGGGGAATTTTAGCCCATTCTTCCCTGCAGAACTGCCTTAACTCTTCCATATTCTTTGGTTGTCTTCTGTGTATGGCTCTCTTCAAGTCATTCCACAGCATCTCAATAGGATTGAGATCTGGGCTCTGACTGGGCCACTCCAAAAGGTGGAGTTTTTTCATCAGATGCCATTGTGCTATGGATTTGCTGTGATATTTGGGGTCATTGTACTGTTGCACCACCCAGTCTCTTCTGAGCTTAAGTTGATGGACAGACACCCTCACATTATCCTGAAGAATTTGTTGATAAACTTGTGAATTCATGTTCCCCTCAATGATGGCAAGTTGTCCAGGCCCTGATGCACCAAAGCAGGCCCAAATCATGATGTTCCCTTCACCATACTTTATTGTAGGGATGATGTTTTGATATTGATATGCCGTGCCCTTTTTACGCCAAATGAAGTTCTGCTTATTCCTCCCAAATAGTTCAATTTTGGTTTCATCACTCCACAAAACATTTTCCCAGTACTGTGTTGGAGTGTCCAAGCGCTCTTTCGCAAACTTCAGGCGTTCAGCAATGTTCTTTTTTGATAGCAGTGGCTTCCTTCTTGGTGTCCTACCATTGACTTCTTTCGTGTTCAATGTTATGCATATAGTTGACTCATTTATAGTTGACTCATGAACAGAGATGTTAGCCAGTTCTAATGACTTCGTCAAGTCTTTTGCTGTCACTCTAGGGTTCTTCTTTACCTCATTGCTGACTTTGTGTTGTGCTCTTGGGATCATCTTGGCAGGGCGCCCACTTCTATACGAGTAGCCACAATACCAAATTGTCTCCATTTATAGACAACTTGCCTAACAGTAGACTGATGAATATCAAAAATCTTTGAGATGACTTTGTAACCCCTTTCCTGCCTTATGTAGATTAACAATTCTTGATCGTAGCTCTTCAGACTGCTCTTTTGTGCAAGGCATGATTCCCATCTGGATATGCTTTTTGTCAAAAGCTCAAACTCAAACTTTATAGTGTTTTTTATCAGTCAAAGTAATTTTAGGCCACACCTCTGAACTTTTCATTAAATGGACTCCAGGTGTGCTAAATTCTGACTGCAATGACCTTTTTTTAAAAGTCATTAGCTTAGGGTTCACTTACTTTTTCCAACCTTCGGTTTCACAGTTTGAATGATTTATTCAATATGGTCAAAAATTCTCTGAATATCTGTGTATCTTTAGTTATAGGAGACGGTGTTTGTTCGTTATTGTGACTGACATGAAGATACAACCATGTTTTATATGGGAATTAGACATACATATAGATAATTCCTAGGGATTCACATACTTTTTACTTTGACTGTATGTTTAGTTATAATAAGGTTGTTAGCACTGATGTTTCAACGTAGACAGTGTATTGTCGCAGAGCTTCATCATTAGCAAATTGATGGACTGCAATAATCTTAATATATTTATAATGCTGCATATTGCAAAGTATTTAGCAGGGGATTATGACATACTGTGCTTGGGAACTTAACTCTGTTAATTCTGGATTATGCTGTCCCTCCCAGAGTTTACTTTACCAACAGTAATGAGTAAAATCTGCTCTGCTGAAATGAATTCTGGTATTGGATTAGTGTGCAGTGCACACAGTTCAAGCAGTAACTTCAACAGTATTTTAAAAAATAAACAAAAGTAAGAATTTGCTGAAAAAAAACTTCACTTTCAGGTTCTAAAATGGGAAGATGACAGTCCACATAAAATAAAGAGCATATTTGTGTGGTGATCTTACTGCTCGCAAAGGCAATCTCGAAAATAAAAAAGTGTTACAAATGACATCAGAGCACACTTGTTACTTAATTCTTCCTTTTATTGTTTGAACTGTCACATTATTAGCAGAAAATTTTGTTTTCACAAACATGAAATTTGCATGTCTTATTTGGAGAAGTACATCGTGAATGACATACTATTTGACAACAATATAAAGAACTTTGTTTTACACTTGCAAAACTCTGTGTGTATATTTTGGGTGTGACAAAAACTAAAAGTTAATTGCTTAGAAACTTAAACTACTGTATTTACTCATGTAAGACGCGCACCCTAATTTTTTACAAAGAAAATCACGAAAAAATTTTCCCCGTGTACGACGCGCATTGTGATTGTATAGGAAGAGTTTAGGGCATGACGAAATGCCCTTCTGTTTTTGTTGCATGACAAAAGAATGAGAGAGGGAGAGAGACGCGAACGAGCAAGAGAGACAGAGGGAGACGCGAACGAGCGTGAGAGAGAGAGCGCTCGTACGAGTGAGCAAGAGAGAGCGCGAAAAGAGAAAGCGCGAGCGAACGAGCGAGAGAGAGAGAGAGCAAGCAAGAAAGCCCAAGCAGAAGTAAACATTACAGAAAAAAAGTTTCCTTGTGTATGACGCGCACCTGATTTTCTAATGCTAATTCTCGGGGAAAAATTCTCGGGGTAAATACAGTAATTTAAAAAAATCACTATAACCTAAATAAAAACAAAAATTAGAAAATGGCAAAAAAACTAAAACATAAAAATTAAAACATAAAATCAAAAACTAAAAATGATCTCAAACGTATGAGAACCGTGCACAAGCATACTAAGTAACATTAGTAACATTTTGTGCCTCTGACAGCCAGTCAACCAGCCAGCCAGACAAATGTGGGATCAGCCGTATTTAACAGACATAAATTATTATGAGTTGTTGGTTTTTGCTAGAAATCTCATTTTTAAACAATGAAGAATGAAATTTCCATCATGCAGCACACAACTAGCACACATTTGTGATAGGCCTACACTTAGAGGGCTAAGTCTTGAATTTGAATTAAATAATTATACTGGGATTTTTGGGAAGAACCAAAGGTCATGTTCTCATTGTATCATCTTATTAGAATGAAAATCATTGCCATGCTATACTGTATCTATTTTTTTCCATAGAGGGAGAGTACTTATGTAAGTTCTACTTGATGAATTAGGCACAATAGATGTCGTAGATGCAGGGTTCATATAGTTTTTGGAAAATCATGAAAAATGAAGTCAAAATCTAGTAATTACATATCATGAGATAAAACATTTGATCTTTAAACAACAAAACACATCAGTATGCACATTTAATAACCTTGCATATTAATTGTGTTGTGCTCTGTGTGTGCACGCACAAGAACTGGTAAAGAAATGTAATAGCCATTAACCTGCACATCAAATTATTAGTATCAAGCTAATGATCAAGTGAAATCACAATGTGTAATCAAAATGCCAGGAAAGTACACGTTTAAGTTGAAATGGTTGTAAAATGCTGACTACAAAGATTTCCTTCTACAAGATGCTGGGTGCCATTACATTGTGAATGTGAGTGAGTCCATTTTGAAAAGCCATATGAAAGGAAGTAAACATTGTGAACCGAAGATGAGCAAGAGATCCAGTAATTCTGTTAAGAATTTTTTGGAACTTTTGCCAGGCTATCATCACACCTGACTGCCTCATCAGCAAGCTGTTCAAAGTGCCACTGGAATAACCGGTAGTACCGCTAGTTAGAAATCTAGTCGGGCTAGTGATACTTCTGCAACACTGCCATATTTGTCTTCATACGTGTCTAACAGTGAATCTCTGAAATCTAAAATCCTCTGGATGTTAAATGTGATGGACAAGCATTACTCCAAGACGTGAGTTAACTTTTCAGGGAACATTTCCTGACAGTAAGATATTTTAAGTCTGTGCTCATTCAGCGGGTGGAGAGAGCTAATGCATATCTGCTCATTTTATGATGAGAGCCTAAACTACAAATCACAGCATAAAGAAATGGAGGTTAAGGCACAGGTAATGAAAGAAGCTCAGACTCTGCTGCAGCTGATACAGGGTGATCCCTCTAAATAGGAAACCTATTGTAATGTGAAAAGAATTGATGTTGATTTGTTGCAGAAGATCTTTTGAAACAACTGGTATCTAATGGCAAATTTAGTAAACTACAAAAGATGCAGTTTAAAATGAACTATCTTCAGTGTAATGTTAAGCACTTGTTCAGTGCACGTCCATGTGGGATTTCATGAAGAGTATTTTGAAAGACCTTGCACATTGCAAGAAAGTGAACCCAGCCAAATGTGATGACACTTTACAACAGCCCTGGTGAGTTTGTTTACATCACTGTTGCTTGCAGTCTCTGAGAATTTAAAACATTTTCAATTAAATGACAGAGTGGAAAATCTGTTTCATCAAAATATGGGTAATGAAACCAAATACTCTTGACATATGGACTATATGCCACAGTCTGTTGCTTCTCTCACTTGGACAGGCCAGTGTAGAGCATGGATTTTTTTTAACAAAAAACTCAAAGTTGAGAAGCAACTCAGTGAGGCTTTGGGAGCCCAGAACATTATTGTTGATCATATTCGCTCTGTCGTTGGAGTACTCAAGGTGAACATTACTAAGGTACTCATAAATTTTACTTTTGGAGCAAGGCAGTGGTACATGGCCCATCTAGAGGAGGTAAGGATCAGGCCACATGTTTCTGAAAAAGGAAGCATGTGTTAAATGAAATAGACAAATTTACAAGAAAAGAAACATTTTCTTAAATGGTTGTTGCTACCTTGGTCAAATCTGCAGTTGAATTTGCTTAGAAGGCTAAATTGACATGACATCTAGCATGGATTGCTAAATTTAATAGCCCAAGAAGGACTGTGAAGGAGAAACAAAGTGAACGTGGCGATGTTAAGCAGGTAATCAAGGAGAAGGTGAAAAAATCCAAGTAAGGTAGGACAGCCATAACATCTAATCAGATAATAATTTGGTATTATATATTGTGCAGGTGCTAAGCATACAAGTGCCATAGCTGGCAATTGAAAAGGAGCATTTTTTTTTTTTTTTAATATTTCAGATATTTTTAAGTAATACTACAGGCTCTATGGGCATATTTTAGCCATAGTGATAGGTGTTTGATTGATACAAAGAGAGAGAAAGCTCCTTTTGTCTGCAATAAATTGTACTTTTCTGATGTTGAATACCAGAGGTTACATAATGACTGAGCCGTGTTTAGGCTACACTTCAATTCCACTGCTAAGTCTCAGAGTGCTTCTGCTGTGTGACTTCACTCTCGTCTCACCCTCTCCCTAACATCTGTCACTGTAATCTGAGATATATCTGTGGGGGCCCAAGCCTCCTTGAATGCCACTTTCTGAAAGAAATTGTACTGTTAGAAAAAATATCAATCAGATTTACACGGTAGCATCATGGTTAGCATTGTTGCCTTACAGGTCATGTCACATTTTTGGCCACAATAATCAGTCCAGCATAGTAGGCCGATGGCTCACCTAGCCCTCAGGAACACTTAAAAGACCATTGCACTATTGTAATACACTCAAAACTAGTTATGTTTCAATGCATTGTGCTGAACTGACGTTTTCAAACAATTCTGCAGTTTCACTGAACTCATGGTGAAGTAAACTCTTCAGGCTTTATTCATGTCTCTGATATCTAATAATGATGTCACTGGGTTATGCAGTGTACATAAATGCCCTTCCGAGCTATACCTCATATTTTTTATCAGCAACAGTTTACTACCTAAAATATGTCAAATTGTTATTTTTTATCATTATTTATTTGCTTAATAGTTATTGGTCGCTACCACCCCAAAATAGTCAAGTTTCTGTATTTTAATGTGTGCTTTAAAATGTTGTGTTTGAAAAGAGCATTCAAAAAACTGTTTCCATTATTTCTTTGTGTGTTTTGCTTGCACACACCAAAATACTGGCACAAACATGTATAATGGCACATTCATTGCTCAGAAAAAGATATATGTTTAAAATGTAGTAGTCCACCCTTGAATTACATAAATGGTGATTCATGTATTAGGTTCATGTAATTTTGCTGTTAATTTTCAGAACTGGAGTGTGAAGTTTTTCTGGAATCTTGTGCTTTTTGGTAATCGAAAAGTCATAAAAAGCCCTGGAATTTTAAATGTAATGAATTGTATCCTGTAGATAATGCTTTTAAAGATTTAAAACATTAAAGAAGATGAACAGAAACAAGCTGTGATACAGTGGATCTCTCTTTTGTATTATGCAACTCTTTGAAACGGTTTAAGAGAACTATCCTGTGTTCATAATTATTTAACTCTCTGTACTTTTGGTTTTCTTTTTGCAATCCCAAAAATACTAGTTTTAAGTTATCTGACTAGTCAACGTTAGACTGGGCTATAGGTACGTGGATGCATGCATAGTGTGCTGTGACTGGCACCAAATAAAAGGCTGATTCCTGCCTTGCACGCTATACTGTTAGTTAAATATGCTCTGGCAATTTAAAATGGTTAAACTGGATTAAACAGTAAATGGATTGGTGCTTGGTGTTTTCTGGCATTTGCAAGTCTATCTGCATATATCTAATTATTTTCTATGAATATGTTCAAAATATATATCTTTAATAATCCTTAATAAAATGTAGTTTTGAAAGTTAATTTTTGTTTTATTGAAAATTAGTTTATCAAATATTTCAGTTCCATAGGTATTAAGAAATTCTGTACAGTTATAGTATCAAATATTTTGGTGTCTTTTACCCAGTGTTCTTACAGTTACAGTGGCATTTTAAATATGTGAATGTTTTTGTGCACTACTAATAGTTGCCCAGTATTGTATGCAATATGCTAAAATAAGCAAATTAAAAGGTTTCTTTATTTTCAGTGCTGAATATTTGGTTTTACTGTAGGTGCCCATTTTATAAATATTTTGTTAGATAATACCCTAATAACAAAATGTTTTCATAGCAGCTAAAACCAGTCTTTCTGAATTGGCCGTGACAGGAGCCTCCTGGACAGTAAGATGCGGAGAGATTGCCCTGCTGTAGTTCAGAGGAGGAATTTGTGACCTTGTGATGAGGAGTTATTAAAGCCAAGAGAAGAATTTTCAATAAACAGATAGAGGAAGACAAACAGAGCACACATCATTTTTGAACAATGGAGAAATTATGGAATATTGGTTTCTAGCTGGTTCTTGGAAACTGGTGCCTGTTATACTTTTTGCTCTCTTTTTGGTTTTGCTTTTGCATTTTCTTTTTTTTGTGAAAAAGTAAACATTTTTGAAAATGTATTAAGTTATCTTAACATATATAATTACCTATATAAAGTTTTGCCATTACTTCCTCAGCAAGAGTACTAAAAAACTTACGAAATGCACTAAGTACACAGTATGATGGGTGGGAAAAGGGTCTGTTGAAAGCCTCTTCTGTGATCTGTTTTGTAGAGGTTACAAGCATTCACAGTAAGCACAATTCATTGTTAATAAACATTTAAGAATTCTGTTTACAAACTCCAGATTTTGTAAGGAATTAAAGTGTCACATTTCTCAAACATAACCTTTCATTTTCGCTAACCATTCTGTTTTTAATTGTACACACAGCTGTCAGATTTTCATTTTATCCAGAGTTAGTTTTTTTTTCTGTTCCATTCATGAGTGCAAATGACTTTAAAGTGCATTAGTTTTAAACAAAGTATTATAAGCACTTTATTGTGTAAATTTGAAATTCTGTAGATGAGGTCCATGGTAGGACCTTGAGTCTTAATGATAGGGCTTGTGTAATATTGTAAGTGTTAGAATTTTTGTCTGTTACGACAGTTATATTTCTGCTGTAAATGATAATGCATAGGAGAAATTGTGGACATGCATGGAGAAGAGATTTTATCTTTAGTGTCTCGGTTCAGAGCACAGATGCAAATACAAACCATGTTTCTCATACAGTTATGTGATGATGATTCCAGTTTATGCGCAAAATCTGCTAATGTCTAATCATCACATTAACTGAATGGGGAAAATAATGCATGTGCAGCTAGTGAAAAGACTGAGAAATACTGTCTTAGAAAGATTCTTTAAAATATTATGTTTTAAGAGAATTAAAATGTTTAAATTTTATGAGCCAAAATATTTTTAGGTTATGTTCAGTTAGCTATAGAATTTGTCTGGCACTGAGTTTTTTTTTTGTTGTTACATAAGTTACTAAATTCAAAGAATTGTGTAAACATTTAAGCAAAAGTATTACACATCATCAGTGTAGTTTTGACTCAGGCTGTTTTCAGATAATGGTGTTTGCATTCTGCATTATTATCAATACTATGTCTTCTAATTTATATAGTTGTCCCTAAATGCACTAAGAATGTTATTCATTTTTAGGTTCATTCTTATACAATATGTGAAGCATCTATCACAATCCCATATCCATCTCTCCATTTTTCTGTCTACCCACATGAAACAGCTTGGCTCCCAATGGACCAATTTTGTTGAAATGTGGCACACTTTCCTTATGTAAGGAAATGTGTTGATACAGTTCTGTTTTCATTGAGTTATCTCAAAACAGATTGCCATGTACAAAGTTTTGACATTTAAAAATCTTCCTTTGAAAAGCATCGGTGAATCTGCAAAATTGTCTATCTTAAAACTTAAGAACATTTTGTGTGACTAAAAACACAAATTAGTTTACTGTTTTAATTTTACCTTGACAGTGGTTACACCAACTTGTATATTTTGCATGTTTTCATATATTTTAACAGAACCCCATATAAGTTTATTAAACACCAGCAGAATGCGTGCGTGGTTATGAAGTTGCTGTTTGTGCAAGTAACTGCAGGCTGGTCCATTCAACAACTGCAGGTTCAGCTGTGCATGCTCAGAAGTCTTTCTTTCAGCATGTTTTTGCTTTATGAAGTATTCCCAGGGCCTTGACCACAAACAGAGAAAAACCAGTGCACCATAATTTTACTCCTCCCAAAGAAAATGTTTCCTATGGACTGCCTCCTGTCTACAAAATGCAGGTATGGCAAGTATATTAACCCTGTTATTGCCTACTGTTGCTCCATGAAAACCAACCCGCTCTTCTATCCATCACAGAACCCCACGTAGGACCTTCACTTTTTCAACTGAATGCTAATCAGTCAAGACGATTGAAACTCCATAGAGAAAAAAAACACAAAGAAACTCTCTAACTAAAAACAGTCCACTTGTCAAAAAGGATGAAAACCACTGTACCTTAAATGATCTTCCTAACCATAAAATGATATAATACAAGTAAGAAAAACAAAACATTATCTAGATATGAATGAAGTACACTGGCATGATTATTTCACTAACACTATAATTTACTAGGGTCAACCACATCCCAGTGACAGGGCACAGGCTCTGTCTATCAGTAAATTAACTGAAAAATATCAAAATGTCCTGGTTTTAGCAGGCTGCCTATCTAATATAAAGTTTTTCTGTGCTGCAAACATTGCTTCACCAAACAAACATCATGACAATGTATTTACAACAGTGTGCATGAAACTCAAAGTTGGAACCCAGCATTATTAACAACTTGTGTTATATTTAGATAGATACTTTATTAATCCCAAGGGGAAATTCACATACTCCAGCAGCAGCATACTGATAAAGAAAATATTAAATTAAAGAGTGATAACAATGCAGGATACAGACAGACAATATCTTTGTATAATGTTAACGTTTAACCACCACCAAACCCCCCCCAACCGAGGTGGAATTGAAGAGTTGCATAGTGTGGGGGAGGAACGATCTCCTCAGTCTGTCAGTGGAGCAGGAAAGTGACAGCAGTCTGTCGCTGAAGCTGCTCCTCTGTCTGGAGATGATACTGTTTAGTGGATGCAGTGGATTCTCCATGATTGACAGGAGCCTGCTCAGCTCCCGTCGCTCTGTCACAGATGTCAAACTGTCCAGCTCCATGCCAACAATAAAGCCTGCCTTCCTCACCAGTTTGTCCAGGCGTGAGGCGTCTCTCTTCTTTATGCTGCCTCCCCAGCACACCACCGCGTAGAAGAGGGCGCTCGCCACAACCGTCTGGTAGAACATCTGCAGCATCTTATTGCAGATGTTGAAGGACGCCAGCCTTCTAAGGAAGTATAGTCGGCTCTGTCCTTTCTTACACAGAGCATCAGTATTGGCAGTCCAGTCCAATTTATCATCCAGCTGCACTCCCAGGTATTTATAAGTCTGTACCTTCTGCACAAAGTCACCTCTGATGATCACGGGGTCCATGAGGGGCCTGGGCCTCCTAAAATCCACCACCAGCTCCTTGGTTTTGCTGGTGTTCAGTTGTAGGTGGCTTGAGTCGCACTATTTAACAAAGTCCTTGATTAGATTCCTGTACTCCTCCTCCTGCCCACTCCTGATGCAGCCCACGATAGCAGTGTCGTCAGCGAACTTTTGCACGGTGCAGAACTTCGAGTTGTATTGGAAGGTCGATGTATATAGGCTGAACAGGAGAAAGTACAGTCTCCTGCAGCACTCGTGTGTTGCTGACCACAATGTCAGACCTGCAGTTCCCGAGACGCACATACTGAGGTCTGTCTTTAAGATAGTCCATGATCCATTCTACCAGGTATGAATCTACTCCCATCTCTGTCAGCTTGACCCTAAGGAGCCAGAGGTTAGATGGTGTTGAAGGCGCTAGAGAAGTCCAGAAACGTAATTCTTACAGCACCACTGCCTCTGTCCAAGTGGGACAGTGATCAGTGTAGCATATAGATGATGGCATCCTCTGCTGCCACTTTCTCCTGGTATGCGAACTGCAGAGGGTCGAGGGCGTGGCGGACCTGTGGCCTCAGGTGGTGAAGCAGCAGCCGCTCCATTTAGACAGTATCACAAAGAGTAACAAGAAGTAGATGAAAAAAAAAAACAGCACATTCATTTATTTATACATCAAGCACTGTGTGCAATCCTGGATGTTAATTTGTGAAAACACTTTTCCTGTACCTTGATCCCTCTCTGATGATCAGATAAAGCCGGCATTTTGACAGTAGACTTTATGACTGGGCATACATGCTACACAAGTGTCCCAGTTTTGGACTTTGAAAATATAGTCACTCTGTAATTGAAGATGTGAATTCCAAAATCTGCTCATTACACCTTTTGGTAATATTTAGTGAACACGTGATTGTGACTTTTCATGCAGTTGGTCATGCGCCGAAAATATGTTTGAGCTTCAAAATCTGCTAATTGCAACAGTGTAGCGCTATAGTTTTAGGGATTTAGTTTCAAAATCTGCTTACGGACCCAGATTTTCCTATTTATCTCCAAAATTTATCTTTTGTACTTAGCTGATTTTGGAACTGAGCTCTTCAATTTGCCATCAGTGTGCCTCATTCACCTGTTATCCATAATGGTCATTTGCTGTAATAAAGTTTGCCTTTCACTTCTGTTCTTCCCTAACATTTGTCATAACTGAATAGCTTTGCAAGTCCCATTTAATGAAAATTACTTTGGCCGGACGTTCTTCAAGCACAGAAGGAATTAATTAGGAAACTTTATTTATTTAGGTTACGTTAATATACCGTGTGTGTGTGTGAGTAAGAGTGGTTACTATGATAGACTAGAGTTCTGCCTAGGCCTGTTTTCAGCTTTTTGCTCAGTCCTGGTGGGTCAGCCTCTGGACCCCCCATGACCCTGCAATGGATTGAGAAGATACTAGAACCCACCTACAGAATCCATTGACGGCTGCAGTGTCTGCACAGCCCTCAAATGTGCCAAAATGTTTGGCTACTTGTATATTTTCTAGCTTGTTTAATATCCTAATGGAAGATGCATTTTATTGAATACAGTATCCAAAATATAGGGACATATCAACAATAATTTGCCTTTGTAGTCTATGATAAAGAGCAATGTGCAGGTTCTCCAGAATGAACAGAAGTTAAACATGATAAGCAGATATGCTTCACTTTTTTTTTTACACTGGAGCAATGGTGGGAATGGTTTACTGTGCCCATTAGTGGGAAGCTACATATCTGTTTAAGAATGCATTCTCCACCGCATGAGGAAATTGTACCAGAACTGTCCCACTGTCCTAAATGATTATCAGAGTTGACTGATATAGCAGTATGGGGAATGAGGTTTGAGCGTTTGAAAAATTTAATGTGTTAATGCTAAATTCAGATCATAGAGAACTCACAGCTATGCTTTAGAGTTTGTATTTAATGCCAGTACACAATTTACAGTAAAAATATGAACTCTTCTTAGTTTTTTGGCATTTGGTGATGTAAATTATCAAGTTTGAGACAGCAGATTGTAAAAACAAGCATGACTTTCCATTATCACATTTTTTCCTGTATACAGTGCAAATTTTGGTTTAATTTGCTGTTCTTTATATGTGTACTTTTTGTATTATAAAGTAGAAAGTTTTTTTTCTAACAAACACAGAACATCAGTTCCTACAAAACCAGAATCCAATTGAACCCAGTTAATTGCATAGCAGAGTGACTCATACATTTCCTTCTTATTTACTGTATATTGCTTATGTCAGTTAGTATATACAGATAGAACTTTATTACTTATACAGATCATGATTTCTTGCTGCTTAGAGGTTAAATATATACGTTTTAAAACATTTTGTCTTCTCATTTACTTAGACAATTGTTTTCTTTGCCCCACAAATGTTTTTATTATATCATTATTTATCATTATACAGCGATACAAGAATTTTTAAATAAAGTACACGGCAACCAGCTTTCAAGGGATAAAGTCCCAGCCCTTGTTAGTTTTCTGTTTTTTCACTCGTTCACTGAGTCCTACGTAAGAAAAATTAGAACATTTTGAGGGGAATGTACACAAAGAAGATTAGAAGCATCACTGCGTTGGGGTCTCTTACATTAGGGTAGTGCAGTGGTGGATATCCCGCAGTCCTCAAGCAGCATGCAACTCTTTGGCTCGCTGCTTTGATTTAAACTAATCATCTTGGATTGCTATGAGGACTTTGTGGAGCCTTACATACAGCAATTAAAAAAGAAAAACAAAAAAAACTGAAGAGACTTATGGTAATGATAATAATAATAATAATAATAATAATAATAATAATAATGCATTTTATTTATAGGGCACTTTACATTAGCAGTAAATCTCAAAGTGCACCATGAAAAGTTTAAACAAAAGCAAATCAAGATAAAAACAGAGATAAAACAATAATAATTATAGCATTCTTGTTAATAAGCTTTCCTAAATAGAAAAGTCTTTAGCTGTTTTTTAAAACAGCCCACAATCTGCTGTTTTCTTAGGCTGTCTGGTAGGGCATTCCAGAGCCGTGGAGCAGCGGCTGCAAAGGCTCGGTCACCCATTGTATGAAGTTTGGTCACAGGGTCGTGAAGGTGGTAGGTATTTGCAAAACGGAGATTCCTTGTAGTGGATTGTAGTATAAGGAGTTCTTTAAGATATTGTGGAGCATTTCCATGGATACACTGGTGAGTAAACAAACAGAGTTTGTATTCGATACGGAGATGGATAGGGAGCCAATGAAGTGACCGAAGGATTTGTGAAATGTGTTCATATTTCCACACCCTCATCAGGATTCTTGCAGCACTATTTTGAATTTGTTGTAGCTTTTGAAGACTCTTGTTGCGTATCCCGATGAGGAGTGCATTACAATAGTCCAGTCTGGATGAGACAAAGGCATGAACCAGCTTTTCAGCATCACAGAGGAAAAGGTAGGGACGGAGTTTGGCTATGTTTTGGAGATGAAGGAATACAATTTTACAAAGGTGATGGACATGTGTATCAAATGACAGATGGGAGTCTTGTTACATATTAATTATTAATGGCTTGTGATATTCATCTTGGTACCTTCTTTAAATAATATTGGTCTTGTCAGTACCACTTTTAATTTTTAAGAGTACAAAAACATTTTGGAAAGTAGCCTAACAGCAAAACGATATCAGAACAGATGTAAATAAATTGTCACAAGTCGGCTAAAACAGATTTCTCAAAATGGCAAAAAAGAGAAAAATTAAAAAGACAAAAATAGAGAATTTAGAGATGAGCAGTCCTATGCATTCACAGCTGCTTTTTCAGGTTTTCCCATGTGATTAACCTATAAGGAGAAACTTTCAAACAATAAAAAATTCAATATTGAAATACATTTCTGAACAAAACATTCATTATTCATTGAAAGTATTCTGCTGGAGATGCTAGGGAAAAACAGCAATCACAGAATTGAACTTAACAGCTGATCAGAGTAAGATGATCCTGTCAAACTGGATAACATCTTCAAAGAGCACAGTTGCTGCCGGTTTTGTGACATTTTCAGAGATTAAAATACATGGAAAGCCCTTCACTGAATACGTTAAGGAATGTTTTATTAGAATAGTGAACCATCTCCTTACTGATTTCAAAAATAAAAATATAATTAAGAAAATTTAAGGACATCATTTTTCTGCAAAAGATTTACAGTCATATCTCCCTATTTCTCCACTTTGTGTGATGAGTCATGTGACGTAGATGACAGTGCACAGATCGCCCTTCTTTGTTGATATGTCAACTGTAACCTCACCAAGAACAACTTCTCAAACTACTCCACCTAAAAGGCTAAACACTGGGAAATTTACTCATAGCTGTGGCTGACTGTATAAGATTATAGGATTTCTAACACTCTTGAAAAAGGCTAATCACAATAATGTCTTTTCATTGCATAGTGCATCAAGAGAAGAGATGTTGTGTACCCAAACATTTATGACTGAGTTTCATGATGTGAGAAACAATATTAAACAAAATTATGGCAAGGGGATTAAACCAAACATAATTCTCTGAATTACTTGATGATGTAAACACCACATATTCTGACCTTCTTGTGCACCATAGAGTTTATTGGCTTTCTAAATGACAGGTGCTGTAACAATTTACAGCCTGCTTAGAGCATGTTAAAGCATTTCTACATGAGAAGGGTTACCCCTCAACTTTTCTCAATGGTCTTTTTCTTTTCCTCTTAAATGGTCTTAAGGTGAAACTGCAGGGCAAGGTAAACACACACATTTCACTTTTAGTAGCGATTTTGACATTTGAGCACAAACTTTCATTGTTTGAAAGAGATATTGATAGTGCTGCAAGAAATCTCTTTCCTTCTTTGAAACAGTTTAAAGAGCAATCAGATGTCACAATCAGTACAAATAAAATGGCAGAGGCCATTCTAATGATGAAGGAATCTTTTACATTATGATTTCTGGAATTCAAGAAAGAAAACTGCATTTTTCTTCATCTTGAATCCCACTTAACACAGACATGGCCAGTCTAAACATTTCACGCTTTCCCAGGAATTAATCAAACAGATGTTAATATTGAAACTGGCGGATCTACAGGAGAAGGGAATCTGGTTATCCAGATTTAAAGACTTGGAGCAGAGACTTGAGAAACAGAAAGACAGCAAGTTTCTTTAGCATAAAACCACAGCCACCAACTTGTCTTTGATGCATGAGTCTCTTTATCTAGAGACCTTTAGATGAACTTGAAAAGGCATGCTTTTGGAATTCTGACTATTTTTTGATATTCCTGTGAACTGATTTTTTCAATCATGAACTATATCAAAAGTAAACTCATTTGCTGTCTGAACAATGGAAGTTTACAATCTTGCTTGAAAATTGGTGTCTTCATACAGTCCAGATATTGAAAAGCTATCCAAAGATATACAGACACAAAAATCACATTGACCATACTTTGTTTGCAACTGTAATTAAGCAGGCATATCAATTTAACAGCCACAGTGTTTCAACATACAATATATTGACAACATTAATTTTGTGATTTTGTTTCAGATAAAATAAAATACACCGTTGATTCAATGAGAAAATTACATACTTGCTTCCCAAAGTTGATTAAAGGTAATAAGCTTTTGGTATAGAGTTGAAGGAGGACCAGAAATAAATTGCTTCTAAGTGTTAACAATAGATTCCTGGCGAACAAAGTTGATCAAAACTACTAAATAATTTTGTTGCAAGGTTCACCAAAGATAGCAGTGTCATTCTAAAGTCAATGAAATACAGATAATAAAGTGTCTATTTACATTTTGTTGGTGATATTATATAATAAATGTCCTGCTAAACTGATAAGAATAAATTTCTGTTTCAAGTGCATTAGAGTCATTTTAAGTTTATTTTAAGTAAAATTCCAAAAGTATCTCTTTAATTGGGTTGCTTACCCCTGGGGTTAGTGAGATGGAAATCCGAATTTGGTCTAGTTGTAAGTTGTCTTGACGTGCAAGTACTGTACTTCTAATCATGGATTCTCAAGCTGATCTTTAGTACAGGAATGCATTGTTTCTGTTTTAATGTATATTTTAACAGCATATAAGTATAGTCTACAGCAGTACATAAAAACTTTGCTAATCATTAATTAGTTGTCTTTTTGCTTTCACTAAATATTTGAAGAATGGTTACTAAAGTATGAAACTAATGCACTTTTTGAGTTTGACTGGGGGCACTTAGTTCTTTCTGTCAGTCTCATTAAAAAAGTCTTTTCACACAGTGCATTAGAGTTAAAATAGTTCAAAAATCTTAGTTTGAGTCTTGGTCTTAACATTGTTTGTTTGGAATTTGTAAGTTTTGTCTCACTCTGTAAAAATAAAAAATTAGCCTTCTTTTCTGCCTCTTCCTGCTCTTTTACTATTCCCTCCTCTCTCACCCTGACCCTGTCCCTCAGCTCACTCTAGGGAGGTTCCCTGAGGCCCCATAAAGTGCTTCCCTCCAAGACTCCACCCCAATCCTGCCTCCATTCTCCACAACCCATGCAGTAGCAAGACACATCACAATATCAACATAATGTGGGATGTTTAACAAAGCCATGCCTAATCACACATGTGGTGATTTAAAATGAACCTATGTTCCCTCAGTGTAAAGTAGATGTTGTTTTCATTTATGGTAGTTACTGTTAGCACTTGTTATGGGTTTGTGCATTGATAGTTTTGATAGCATTGATAATTCATTTTTATTCTGTTAAATGCACTTTGTGACATGCCTGGATCATATATGACCAAAATATCTTGTTTTATTTCAAAAGGGAAACAAAGTTTATTACTAATACTGTGCACTTTTTTGTTTTTATGCACTTTGAGATATGCCTAGGTCAGATATAACCAAAATGTTTATTTTTTTTTTATTTCAAAGTGGGGGGAAAAAGTATTGCTACTACCTCAGATTCTGCTCAGTTACAGCTCTTCATTGTTTTATGCACTTTTTGACGTGCCTGTGTCTGATGTGACCAAATTTAAAAGGGAAACAATGCATAACCATTGCTTGTTCTTCAAAGCATTAATTTGTGTTAGTTTAAAATTTGCCATTACCTGCTGTTACCGGCTGCTGAAAATATCTTTCTCTGCTAAATTTCTTGGTTTGAAAATTTGTCCCAACTGAATTTGTAATTGAATAACCCTGATACAAAGTTTTACATAAAGCAAAAGGTCTGTGTTATCCTTGAACAATGATAATACAGAACACTTGTAGCACATGAACAGAGGTTTTCTGAATTAAACAAAATCTAGCAAAGGAAATCAATAGCTCATATTAGCAGAATGTAAAAACACAAACACCACTTTCCATGACAGCTTTAGACAGCAGCTGACATTGTTACTGTTTTTGTTATTAATGTTTAGGAAACGGTGTTACCTAGACAGCAGCTGACACTAATTTTTGTTATTAACATTTAGGAATAGGTATTACCTGAACTTTTCTGTCAAAAAGTGTTTTCTGTCACCCATCTGGCATTCTGTAGATAAAAATGAAAGTTTGTGACTGCTTCAGAATATTTTGAAAAAATGTATTGTCTAGATTACAGTGCTGTCAAGGTACAGTAATCCCTCCTCCATCACGGGGGTTGCGTTCCAGAGCCACCCGCGAAATAAGAAAATCCGCGAAGTAGAAACCATATGTTTATATGGTTATTTTTATATTGTCATGCTTGGGTCACAGATTTGCGCAGAAACACAGGAGGTTGTAGAGAGACAGGAACGTTATTCAAACACTGCAAACAAACATTTGTCTCTTTTTCAAAAGTTTAAACTGTGCTCCATGACAAGACAGAGATGACAGTTCCATCTCACAATTAAAAGAATGCAAACATATCTTCCTCTTCAAAGGAGTGCGTGTCAGGAGCACAGAATGTCACATAGATAGAGAAAACAATCTCTAGCAAACAAATCAATAGGGCTGTTTGGCTTTTAAGTATGCGAAGCACCGCGGCACAAAGCTGTTGAAGGCGGCAGCTCACACCCCCTCCGTCAGGAGCAGGGAGAGAGAGAGAGAGAGACAGAGTTTGTTTTTCAGTCAAAAATCAATACGTGCCCTTCGAGCTTTTAAGTATGCGAAGCACCGTGCAGCATGTCGTTTCAGGAAGCAGCTGCACAAAAGATAGCAACGTGAAGATAATCTTTCAGCATTTTTAGAGGAGCGTCCGTATCGTCTAGGTGTGCGAACAGCCCCCCTGCTCAATCCCCCTACGTCAGGATCAGAGAAAGTCAGCGCAAGTGAGAGAGAAAGTAAGTTGGGTAGCTTCTCAGCCATCTGCCAATAGCATCCCTTGTATGAAATCAACTGGGCAAACCAACTGAGGAAGCATGTACCAGAAATTAAAAGACTCATTGTCCGCAGAATCCGCGAACCAGCAAAAAATCCACGATATATATTTAAATATGCTTACATATAAAATCCGCGATGGAGTGAAGCCGCGAAAGGCGAAGCGCGATATAGCGAGGGATCACTGTATAATTAAAATGACCTTTTAAACAAATTCAAATGATTAACTGTAAAATACATGGTCGTGTTTGTCTAGTCTTATTACTTTTTTATGGAGTGTTCTTTAATTCTTGTTGTTTTGTTTTATTAACTGTACACATAGCTTTGCATTCAGTAAAAAGCAAAGCTATTTTGGTACTGCAGCACAGGAAATTATAAGTGGAAGTATTTTTTTTCCTGTTTATAACCCTGTGCACTTTATGGAAAACCTAAAGTAATATTGTAAACTTAATTCAGAGGTTCTCTACTTATGTTGTTCTATCACTTTGTTATAAGTGAATTATCCTTATAGGTTACTGAAGAAGAGTCGTCGTCTTCTTCTTTCGGCTGCTCCCGTTAGGGGTTGCCACAGCGGATCATCTTCCATATCTTTCTGTCCTCTGCATCTTGTAGGGGTTACTGAAGAAGAGTGAATGTGTTAAAAGATAGGAAACAAAGCTAAACCATCATGACATATACTGTATGTATATCCAATCCATAAGATGAAGGGAACTGCTTGAGGATGTTGTGCTGCCTGCAAAGACATGCAGGACTACCCAGAGTGCCTGTAACTGAGAAACTGCTGCACTCATGGTTCACAGTAAGCCTTACCACACACCTGCATGCATACAGTTTGCAGAAGTCGGTGAAAACTAATTATACTGAACTGAGTTGAAAACTAAATAAGAAACAAACAAACTATGACTATCTACCTGTTGTGCCAGTGGAGTATCAGTCATACTTAATGCTTTCAAAAAGTTCAGTTGGAACCATTTCTTGGTCTGCTCTAGGGCATCCAACAGAAAGTTGCTTGACTGCAGTACTGATAGTATTACAGCATGAGGAGCAAGGACTGTTCTACTTTTGACATAAATATTCAACTAGGTTTCAGTGTGTTTCTCACACAAATAGGAATGAAAATGTGCTAATTTAGTCTATCATTGAGGTAGCTAATTTATGTAGATCTGTGCCTCTCACTCACATTTCAGTTTTGGTATACCCTTCACTCCCTCTTTTTCTCTATGACGTGTTTTAGAAGTTTATTGTTTTTAATTTGTGTTACACAAATGTATCTTGCAGTTGTGATAGAGAAATTGATTGGTGCTAATCAAAGATGTCTGAAAATATGCCATGCTGACAACATCCAGTAGAGCTTTGCTTTATAAAGACTGTATTGATCATAATATGAATTAAGACAATTATATAGTTGTTTAACCATATGGCATTGAAAGTCAGTGACTAAGTTATGCTAGACAATTTTTTCTATTTAAGAAACTGCAGTTTTACAGGCTAATTGAACAGTGTTCAGAATGTAGTTTCTTACTAATTTCTCCCTCTACCCACCCATCCATCCCACATTGTATGCTGGTTTTAAAAATGTTTTATAAATATAACGTAGATAGTATTACCAATGTTAAGTAATATATTTTTTGCCTGAAGCCATTGTTATCATAGCATTATTAGTTTTTATTTCTTCACTCTGTGGGATATTAGGTTCCAGTAGTTTATAAATGATGAGTCAATGCATTGAAAGACATGGCACCATGGCAGTGCTATTTAAAGGGGAGCAACACACTCAAACAGTTGATTTTTTGCATATGTTATTGAACAATGAATGGTTTTATTGGCTATATTGTGTTTGATGTACATGTTAGTGAATTCATGTGAATGTAACCTTATGGTGTTTACTTGCACATTTAGTGTAGTTCTTTGCAACACAGAAAAGATGCAAAGAGGATTCGATGTGAGCTTTAGAATTCAGTAGAATTTAAAGAATATGAATTTGATGACATAGCCTGTGCATTAGAAAAAAAGAAAGAAAAAACACTGTTGAGACTGACTTCCTGTTAGTGTAAATACAGTCCATGCATATGTTATGTGGTGCAGTTTGTACAGCTTTTTACCTCTGCCTCAGGTTGCGTGCTGCCCTCTTCCCCAAGTATAAAATGCAAGCTTTCTGCCAGTGGAGAAACAAAAACCAACTTTTTACTTTATTCTTGTGTCTGCTTAGTGTATTTTTCACTAAGTAATGACTTTTAGAAAACTCACAAAGAATTTAATCTTAAAACAAAGGAAGCAGGTATGTACATTATGCAGACTGTATGATATGGAAATAAGTTATCCAGCAGAAATTGAGATGAGCAAATGATTTCATACAAGCAAATGTAAATTTGTAAAAAGGTGTGTCAGTCGATGTTAAAAGGTACTATCCATTTGCAGACACATTAACACATAACAATAGATAGATAGATAGATAGATAGATAGATAGATAGATAGATAGATAGATAGATAGATAGATAGATAGATACTTTATTAATCCCAATGGGAAATAGAAGGATGTTTCTGTATTTCTGTCTGGTTGCTATGTCTTTGTCATTCCAAAACATGGCAGATCACAAACATTATTAGTAATGAAGTGCATTGCATTTGTCATTCAAATAGATGGCACATCACAAACTTTAATGCTGCTTTTACGAAATCCATACCAAATAGCATATAACAGACTTATTCATTGAATGTTGTACTGCAGTCCTGTAATCATTAATGCTGAAGTCTACTTTGATTACTTAAATTTCAACCCATCTTAAATGGGTAGCTCAGCTAATATAAGACTATTCCTGTACATTAGCTTTTAATGCTATGTTCTTTTTTGGGGGGGTAAGATACCTTGATGATCTTGTGTAAATTAGTTTATCTTACTAATTTATCTTATGCTTATTGTGGGTGTCCAAACATATGCTGTAGATAAAGAAAATATAATTCATAAGACACTGCTGAAACTTGTGTAAGGCAATAAATACTGAATAATGTACAGTTTTGTATTAGTATTATACTGATTGTTTTCCCCACTGTCCTTAGGTAAAGTATTGTAAAGTATTAGGGGGAAAACATTTTTTTGGAATTTAATTATTTCAATACGGCTTCGTTTTTTTAAAAGGATGTATTTTTTTAATAAAAAATAATTTCCTTGTGTGTTTGTCATCTTCCTCTGTTTATTGTGAGAATTGTTAATAATAATGATGTTCACAGTTTACCACATATTCGTCACATGTATAAAAAGGAGGAATATTTTTAAAGAAAGGCAAAGGAGATGTTATAGCCATATCCAGTTTTCCTTGGAAATGTATTATACATGAATATTTGTACAATGATATTCTTTGGTCATTTAGAAAAGTATACTATGGAAAAATGATGCACTATGAAGGCAGTTAGTAAAGGTCAAGTTTGATTCAAGCTGAATTGACTTTCCCAAGATTTCTTCCATTTTTTGGGGGGGACTTTTTCTTTTCTTCTTAGGGAGTCAAAGCTGGGGGGCTATCTGAAAACAAGGCATGTTAAATTAAAGCCCATTGAGTCATTCTAAGAAATAAATTGTTGATTGAATGTGGAGTGGGAGGATTAGTATTTAATAATGTCACATTCTTATGAATAAAATTTTGGAGTGCATGTAACAATGTTGATTTTGTCACTGTATGCAAGTCTACACTGCTTAATGTATTTTGTTTGTTTTAAAGTTTGAAATTTCTCTTTACATCTATTTTGCAAAAGTATATAAAATAAAAATACAATTTAAACATTGTTAGCATGCTTTAAAATGTAAAGACAAAAAATAAATGGGCTGTCATGGTGGACAGGTTTTGTTTCATAAATGAAAGAAAAGCATTTTCTCCATCAGGACATTAAAAGAGAAGCAGAAAACACTATTCACCAAATATGTCATTTTCATACTGTTATGAAAACCTTCCAAATAAGACAAGGAATATGGCAGTGCAGGTATGCACCTCTGCATCCTGTTGATGACCTCCTTCATGGGTGGTGTGTGGCAACATGATTAAATCCATCTTATGGAGAGACTCCCACTGCAAAAGAGTGCATCAGTCTTTGCCTGGGAACAGTAAATAACCGTAAATTTGAGTGTCCCCTAAAGGTTTGTTTTAATGAAGTATTCAGTTAACTATCAAATATTTGAGTTCTGCACATCCAGATCCAGAATTACAGTCATATGAAAAAGTTTGGGAACCCATCTCACCCTGCCTAATAATTTACTTTCAACAAAAAAGATAACAGTGGTGTGTCTTTCGTTTCCTAGGAACATCTGAGTACTGGGGTGTTTTCCGAACAAAGATTTTTAGTGAAGCAGTATTTAGTTGTATGAAATTAAATCAAATGTCAAAAACTGGCTGTGCAAAAATGTGGGTACCCTTGTAATTTTGCTGATTTGAATGCATGTAACTGCTCAATACTGATTACTTGCAACACCAGATTGGTTGGATTAGCTCGTTAAGCCTTGAACTTCATAGACAGGTGTGTCCAGTCATGAGAAAAGGTATTTAAGGTGGTCAATTGCAAGTTGTGCTTCCCTTTGACTCTCCTCTGAAGAGTGACAGCATGGGATCCTCAAAGCAACTTTCAAAAGATCTGAAAACAAAGATTGTTCAGTATCATGGTTTAGGGGAAGGCTACAAAAAGCTATCTCAGAGGTTTAAACTGTCAGTTTCAACTGTAAGGAATGTAATCAGGAAATGGAAGGCCATAGGCACAGTTGCTGTTAAACCCAGGTCTGGCAGGCCAGGGAAAATACAGGAGCGGCATATGCGCAGGATTGTGAGAATGGTTACAGACAACCCACAGATCACCTCCAAAGACCTGCAAGAACATCTTGCTGTAGATGGTGTATCTGTACATCATTCTACAATTAAGCGCAATTTGCACAAAGAACATCTATATGTCAGGGTGATGAGAAAGAAGCCCTTTCTGCACTCACGCCACAAACAGTCGCCTGTTGTATGCAAATGCTCATTTAGACAAGCTAGATTCATTTTGGAACAAAGTGCTTTGGACTGATGAGACAAAAATTGAGTTATTTGGTCATAACAAAAAGTGCTTTGCATGATGGAATTACAGTAGAACAACCCATTCCAAGAATGGCACCTGCTACCTACTGTCAAATTTACTGGAGGTTCCATCATGCTGTGTGGCTTGTTCAGGGACTGGGGCCCTTGTTAAAGTCGAGGGTCAGGCGAATTCAACCCAGTATTAACAAATTCTTCAGGATAATGTTCAAGCATCAGTCACAAAGTTGAAGTAACGCAGGTGTTTGATATTCCAACAAGTCAATGAACCAAAACACAGTTCGAAATCTACAAAGGCATTTATGCAGAGGGAGAAGTACAATGTTCTGGAATGGCCGTCACAGTCCCACGACTTGAATATCATCGAAAATCTATGGGATGATTTGAAGCAGGCTGTCCATGCTCGGCAGCCATCAAATTTAACTGAACTGGAGAGATTTTTTATGAAAGAATGGTCAAAAATACCTCCATCCAGAATCCAGACACTCACCAAAGGCTATAGGAGACGTCTAGAAGCTGTTATATTTGCAAAAGGAGGCTCAACTAAGTATTGATGTAATATTTCTGTTGGGGTGCCCAAATTTATGCACCTGTCTAATTTTGTTATGATGCATGTTGCATATTTTCTGTTAATCCAATAAATTTAATGTCACTGCCAAAATACTACTGTTTCCATAAGGCATGTCATATATTAAAAGGAAGTTGCTACTTTGAAAGCTCAGCCAATGATAAACAAAAATCCAAAGAATTAAGAGGGGTTCCTAAACCTTTTCATATGACTGTAGCTGAAAATTCCCATCCACTGAGTATTAATCAAAGGGCTTCCTATTATTGTTGTAACATATTTTATAAAAATTCAAATGTTCATTCAACTTGTAAGTCACACATGTAGAAGCTGTCTAGTTACAGAACAGAGGCAATAGCCATTAATTCTTAAACTTGGTACTCTCTTTAAGGAAAAACATAGTTTTACTTGGTTGACAAGGCCTAGGGATGCACGATAACATCGGATTTATATTTGTATCGGCAGATAATGGGTTAAAATAATTTTATCGGCATCGGACCGATGACTAAATTGGACCGATAATTCGAACCGATATTGATGACGCATTCACTGTGTTCCGGATGTGCCGGACGTTTAGGCGACGCTGGGCTACTGTGCGAAAATGTCTGCGGTGTGGAAGTTTTTCAAAGTGAGTGAGAGTGACATAAAATATGCCATTTGCAACACTTGTTTGACTAATGTTTTGCGTGGAGGGACCAAAGTGCGAAATTTCAATACCACCAACTTAATTACACACTTGAAGACACGCCATCCCGACAAATATACAGAATTCCTCAGAGCAAAAGAGGAGAATCCTGCGCCACCACGCACAAAATCAAAAACTGCTGTTAATCAACGTGTTGATCAGTTACTTGAAAAATCAAAGAAATTTGATAAAGACAACCCTAAAGCTAAAACAATTACTGCAAAGGTGATGGAATTTATTGCTCTGGACGATCAGCCATTTTCTGTTGTCGAAGATACAGGATTTCGAAGGCTGCTTGAGTATCTCGAGCCCCGTTACCAGATACCCAGTCGCCGTTATTTTTCGGACATAGCGCTTCCAGAGTTGCATAAAATTGTGGAAAGTCATGTGCACACACTCCTTGCTGAAGATGTCACAGCCATAAGCTTTACCACTGATATATGGACATCTGATATGAGTGCTATTAGTATGCTTAGTTTAACTGCTCAGTGGATCGACCGCAAGTTTGAATTGCAGAAAGCAATCTTGCACGCCCAAGAATGCTCCGGATCACACACGGGTGCTGCACTCTCTGTAGCTTTTAAAAGAATGTTTGAAACATGGAAAATACCCAAAGAGAATGTTCATGTAGTATTACGAGACAATGCACGCAACATTGCAAAGGCTATGGAGGAATGCGGGATCCCAAGTTTGCCATGTATGGCTCATACTTTACAGCTTGCCGTGAACGATGGCGTACTATCCCAGCGCAGTGTCTCTGATACAATAGCGATCGGCAGAAAAGTAGTCGGTCACTTTAAGCATTCACAATTAGCCAACTCGCGTCTCAAAACTATACAAACTGAACTTGGTATGCAGCCGAAAATGCTTCAGCAAGATGTTTCGACTAGATGGAGCAGCACATTCTATATGCTGCAAAGCTTGCTGGAGCTGAAAAGAGCCCTTGGGGCTTATGCCTCCGATTTTGAGTTACCTGCAACTCTAACGCCTAATCAGTGGGGTTTGATCGAGAACATAATCACACTCCTTGCTCCATTTGAACAACTGACAAAAGAAATTTGCCAGTCTGAAGCCTTGGCTTCTAACGTTATTCCCTCAATTAATGCCTTAAAACGACTGTTGACTAAAAGTGCTCATACTGACTTCGGAGTCAAAACCAGTAAAAGCGCTCTGTTGGAGGCTGTAAACAATCGTTTCATTGAGATTTACAAA
This sequence comes from Erpetoichthys calabaricus, assembly GCF_900747795.2. NCBI lineage: Eukaryota > Metazoa > Chordata > Cladistia > Polypteriformes > Polypteridae > Erpetoichthys > Erpetoichthys calabaricus. Next base: position 180,673,887 of record NC_041399.2, on the reverse strand, counting down.
GAATCCATGTACTGTGTTGCCACTATTGTAGACCCGAGATACAAAGACCGCTATTTCGATGCAGATGTAAAACCACTGGCATTCAAAATGTTGCAAGCTCAGGTGGAACTTGCATCGAACGAAATGCAGACGACTGAATCACAGATAGATGGTCCACAAAAGAAAAGGGCCAAGAGAAATGACGAAGTGGCTTGCACGCTCTTCGAAATGTAAAACGAAATTCTTGAAGAGAACACATTGATGCCTCGGGAAAACAGCCAGATGACAACAGAGGTGAGTTAAAAAAAAAAAAAAGCTCTGTGGAGATCTTTACAACATTGTTTTAAGTAAATAACATGGGCTGTCGGATATAATATCACTATTCTAACATAATTCGAATGTATACAAAATCTTGGAAGGCAAGAAAGAAAAACGGCAATCGAATGTAAAAAGAGCGGTTGTTGGTTTTACCTCGCAATAACTTTGGCTTCATGTTACTTAAGACGTGCTGGACACTTTTGTGGGATTTTACAGATCTGTTTTTGCACGTAAGTTTTTAGGATCAGTCTATGCGTATTTCTAAATTGTTAACCCATATTGTTATTAGTCATTAGTTAAACGGTCGGCATCTTCTGTGTTAAACACAACCATTTTAAAGATTGCTAGTTTTCATCAAGCGACTGAGCCAACTATAGCCTATGCTTCTTTGCTTCATATTGTTGTTCGGTGCGTGTTAACTAAATAGTTTCATAAATAAACAAACTCGTTTTACATTTTTTTGTTACTTTGAAAAATGCTGTCTGCTAATAATTGATTATAATACTTTGTTGAGGTCTTTCAAGTATTTTGTGTAACATTTAATACACTTGTTTCATTTGTAAAACACTTAAAGGGTCACAATGCTTCAGTTTATTTACTGTAAAAAATAGACAAAGGGATATAAGGTCCTCTGGCCTCTAGGAAAAAAAGAAAAAAAATGACTGCATTTACTTTGTTTGAGCAATCACTGACAATTTTGTTTGTTTTTCTTTTGAACGTTGTCTTTAGAAAGTGCCAGTGCGGTTTGTGTCTTACTTCTCTTTGCGTTGCTTTTTGTGGGACAGCCAATCACATTCATGGAAGACACTGTTTTCAACTGAGTCTCTTAAGCAATAATGAGCAACTTGTAAGCAGATCATGATCATGCCCAATGCGTCGATCGTGTTGCATTCAAAAAAAAATTTTTTTTAAACGTTAGTCTATCATATATCCTCCCTATGGCATCTGCCACTTGATTGACATACAGGGCGGCCAGTCTGAGATCTCTTTTCTTCTAACACACTAGTCATCCCGCACTCACGATCAAACGCGCGAGCTACTGCAAAACTCCGGCTGTTGATCTAGTTAGCCTTCCAATTTATATCGACTAAAGAAGGGATTTTTAAAAAAAAAAATTTGTTTGGGCAGGGTATGGGCTGGATGTGGAATTGGAAGAGGATTTTTTACTCACAATGTCACAATCGAAGTGCGTTTGTCTGATATGTCAATCTATCATTGCTATTCCAAACAAGGAAAATGTGGAAAGGCACTTTCGGACTGTTCATAAAAACTACGAAACTGACTTCCTTCCGAAAAGCGATCCGAGAAAGAGAAAGGAGAGGGAACTAAAATCGCCGTTAATCGGACAGCCGTCATTTTTCACATTCAGCTGAAGTCTGAGGCTCATGGACAGTTTTGGAACTTACTCACAGAGAAAAAGTTCCCAAAAATGAGGAAATGTGCTGCCTCCTTGACTGCATTATTCGGCTCTACTTATTTATGCGAGTCAGCCTTTTCCCATGTGAAGATTATTAAATCCAAGTACTGTAGTGACCATAAATGTATTGAATTGTTATTGTGCCATAAGGGTTATTCAGTTATGCAAGGTATGACAACATATATTTTATGTATAATGTATACTCAGTATATATATATATATATATATATATATATATATATATATATATATATATAATATAATTTTTAATGTAGGTAGATCATTTCGATCTGGTCATTTTAAAAGTAGCTCGCAAGCCGAAAAAGTGTGGACACCCCTGATCTACAGTGAAAAGCAAAAATATTAATAATAAAATGTTTCAAAAAACAGCAAATACAATACAGACATGCATTCAATTCAAATGCCATATACTTTTTTTTATTGTAAGGATTCTAATCTTAATCTGACAGCCCTGGTAAAAGCCAAAATGCAGATCTATCTTTTAGATATGAAAGATGACACAGAATATAATATTGTATATGTATGCATGCTACTTGGCAGGTGCAGGGATTTCTTTCTGAAGCACCAATCCCGAGGAATGAAAATCCACTGAAATATTGGAACAACAACTGGAGTCGGTTTCCTACCATTGCCAAAGTAGCACGCAAGTTCCTGTCAGCCCCATGTACTAGCGTGGATAGCGAGAGATTATTCAGTTTGGCTTCTAATGTGATCAACGAAAAGAGAAACAGAATTTCCTGTGGCAAGGCAGAGATGCTCTTGTTCGTTAAGAAAAACCTCCCCATCATGCTTAAAAAATAGAAAAGAATGATAAGCCTCCAGAAAAAAAAAGTTACTTATTTCTTTACTGTTGTACGCTTTTCTGATTTTTAAAATTATAGATTGGTTAGATTTATTGCATCAAAAAAGAAAGAAAAAATGTTACGTGGTAAACTATTTAATACTGCAGACTGTAAAACAAAGGATCAGATAGCCAGTCAAATGTGATTGAGCAGAAGCCATTTTAATGATTGTAAATAATCTGCAAAAGTTGTTATTCTTAAGTTGTATTGCTTATTTCATTGTAATTGTACATTTTACCATTTTTTTTTCAGTTTTCATTTTTTCGATTATTGTTGAATTTGTTGTATTTGTTCCATCAAAAAGAAAGAGAAAAGTTATTTAAAGCAAAAACCTGTAGAACTGTTACCCATATAACCAACAGGTAGCCAGCTAAATGTGGCAGATATCATTTGTTTTTAATGATTGAATGTGGTGTGCAAAATTGTTATACAAATAAATGTTCACTTTGTCTGTAATTCTTGTCCAGACAGATCAAGTCTAATTTTTCTCTGTATCTTATAAATATGTATATCGGCATCGGCAGATAAGTACATAGACATTATTGGATATCGGCATCGGCCCAAAATTCCCATATCGGTGCATCCCTATTGACAACTTTATCCAAAGTGACTTGCAACTTTGCAAGAAAGGATTTCTTTTGTTTTTCCAGTTGGGGCACAGACAGGTGAAGTGTCGTGTTAATGGTCATACAGTGTCAATAGGGGGATTTGAACCCACAACCCCAGAGTTTTGTAGTCCAAAGCCTTAGCGACTACGCCACACTGCTTGTCTAGATGTTTTCTCTTTAATGTAATAGTTGGGATTAAAATAGTTTTTAGTATATAGTTATGATTAAGTTAACGGTATACAATGAAAATACATTATAAAATAATCTTAAAGTAACCACAAGCTGTTGTGATTCCAAACAACAAACTTGGACAAATTTGTTGGTACCCCTCCATGAAAAAAGAAGACAGAATTGTCTCTTACCAATTGAAACTGGTAAGAGTAATTGGCACCGTTTACTCCGTAATTAACAAAAATCAGACTTTGCTTTGACTCAACAGAATATTTCAAATAATAATACAAATGAAAATGGCTATTGAGTCCTTTAAACGATTATTTTGTTACACAGCCTTTAGAGGCCATCACTGCAAATAAGTTATTCCTGCAGCTCTCAGTGAGACTTCTCCACCTGTGAACTGGTAGTTTGTCCCACTCTTCCTAAGCAAACTGCTCCAGCTGTGTGAGGTTTGAAGGGCATCTTCTCCCCACTGCATGTTTAAGTTCTTTTCATACATGTTCAATATTGCTCAAATCAAGATATATAGATGGGCCTTTCAGAAAAGTCCAATATTTTGTTCTTAGCCATTCTTGGGTGCTTTTAGCTGTTTTGGGTCATCATCCTGTTGAATGATTCATGACCTGCAATTGAGACCAAGCTTTCTAACACTGGACAGTATTTTTCGTTCCAGAATGTCTTGGTAGTCTTTAAGATTTCATTGTTACCTGCACAGACTCAAGGCATCCCATGTCATAATCAAGCCTCCTCCATGTTTCACAGTAGATATAATGTTCTTTTCTTTGAAAGCTCAATTTTTTGACCTTGGACATAATGCTGATGTGACTTGCCAAAAGCTCCAGTTTTGTCTTGTCTGTCCAAAGGGCATTCTCAAAGAAGCATTGTGGCTTATCAGTATGCTTTTTAGTAAATTACACTCTGGCTTTTTATGTTTTTCTTTTCAACAGTGAAGTCCTACTAGGTCTTCTTCCATTGATGGACCTTGACCTTGGAGTTCATCTTGTATCTCTTTGGAAGCTGTCCTTGACATTTTGTTTACTATTCCCACCATGCCTTCTTTCCATTCTAGGGTCAATTTCCCTCTTGCTTCTGCATCTAGAGAGGTTGACTATACTTCCATGGACCTTAAACTTCTTAATATTTGCAACTGTTGTCACATGAACATCAAGCTGCTTTTGCCTTTAATATATTTGTCTATAATTTTCTTTCTGACCTCTTCAGGAAATTCTCAGCCCTTTGCTTTCTCTGGTCCATGTTTAGTTTGGGGGACACAATGATAACAAAACGCAGAGTGACTTCTTTCCTACATTTAAATAGGCTGAATAACTGATTGCACAATTGGAGGGCATATGTGATACTAGAAAACACCAAATTTGAAAAATCACCCTAATCCAGTTGTTTATGGTCTTTTCTAGAGGTGCCAACAGATGTGTCCTGGTCATTTTAGAATGTCTTTGTAGAATAAGGAATACCTAATCTCTTTTCACAATTGCTTTACTTTACTCGATGACATATCAAAGGCATGGATGGACTGCTTTTCATGTGTTCACTTTTCTAGAGGCATTCAGTACTTTTTCAATGGACTGTGAGAGTTTCTTGTAATGAATTAATCACATTTGTGATAGGTGGATTGCTCAGTGGGGGCTGGGTGGTCTTTTTGGTCTTGGAACCTCTGTAGTTTTTGTATTTTTTCTCCAGCTTAACTGGAGAATTTATCTTTATAGACTTATGATATTGTATATAAGGATGCTACTCTTCTACTGATTATACAGGTGCTGGTCATAAAATTAGAATATCATGACAAAGTTGATTTATTTCAGTAATTCCATTCAAAAAGTGAAACTTGTATATTAGATTCATTCATTACACACAGACTCATGTTTAATCAAATGTTTGTTTCTTTTAATTTTGTTTTGCACTGTATATATATATATATATATGTATGAATATGTGTGTTTTTTTATACAAAGCGTATATGGTAAAACATAAGCATTATTTACTTGTTTAAGTTGTGATGTGAGATGAAATTATGAACATGTAGGAATGTTTACAGTATTGCATTTTATTTCTATTTATTTCTTAGAATAATACAGCTGTTCGTACTGGTAATGAAAAGAATAGACAAGTTAACTAAAGGCAAATAGCTATGTAAAACCTACTTCTAAGTAAAACTTTGCACCATGCCTTTGGCCCACTGACAACATAAACTCTTTGTTTTCTTTAGAGATGCCTTACTAATCCTTAGCTGCAGCTATTATCATGTATGTTGGTAGCATTTCTGAGTTGAGCCTCCTTTTCAGCAAGTTAAATGCATGGTTGATTGCATTCAAATTAGATTTTTTTCCTCATGAACTACTTGTTTAAATGGCAATGTGTTTTGAATAAGTTTTTTGTAGTGTGATGATGCACCCAACACATGAATCTAGAGTTGCAGCATATTCTTGTTCACATGCAGAAACGTTATTTCTGTATACGTATATCTGAAGTAAAAGTTTGTGTAGTTTATTACCTCATCAGTAAGAATGAATGAAACCACTTTATGTTCATGCTATGTCACACCCTATGTGTTTCCAAAGAAGACAATACTGTCATTTGAATTGTATGTAGTTGTTTTTTTTATTCATTTACTTCCTTGTATTATTTGTGCATAATTTATTTAGTTACTAATTGCTAATTATACCAGTGGGTGATAGTCCTTTTTTATCTGACTAAGTAGGTTATGTGTGTCTAGGTGTATAATATGCAGAATTTGTGTTTGTGCATATGTAGACATTGTCGTAAAAGCTACTTGGTCCATTTTATCATTCAGCAATTTAAGGAAAACTGTAGTGTGGAATATAATATGTCTTCCTTTATTAAGTAGGTTTTACAGAAGGCAATAAAATTGCAAGTTTTTATTCTAATAGCTAGGTTATAGTGTTAAATACATAAAGCAGTCTGGAAACCACATTTAATTTTCCAGAAAATACTGATGTAAAATCATTGATTAAAATAAAAGCGATAATTATTAGTTTTGCTAATCACTCTGAGTATAGGCAAAGCATTAACACAAAATGCACAAGTTAGTTTTATTTTCACAAATAGGGTGCTGCCTGGGGGGTAAAGAAAAAAGTAACTTTAGTTAGAGCACTGGAAATATTGTGACAAGAACAGTCCATTCAGCTTAACAAGCTTGCCCATCCTATCCATCTAGATTGTCTTAATTAACATCAAGTTGAGATTTTAAAACCCTTAAAGTCCTACTCTCTATCATGCTACTTGGTAATTCTATATTTCTATATATATATGGTACTTTTCATTAAGAAAAACTTTCTAACATTTGTACAGAATATTCACTTAACAATTTTTCAACCATGTCCCTGTGTTCTTGTTGAAGAATTTATTTTATATTAACAGTTGGGGTCTATAGTACTAATTCCTTTTATAATTTTAAACGTTTATTGTGTCACCTCTTAACGTTTGCTTAAACTGAAATTGTGTTAATATTAATATACAACATTCCAATGTTAGGACAATGAATAAAGAAGTTGGAAAAATTAAAAAAAACGTGACTTTGTTGTTAGTTACTCATTTAATTTAGAGATGTATTTAGTGTCTTGTCATGGTAGTTTTTGGCCAGGATATGCTGTGCTTGTTAATATGAATAACATCATTTTATTAATAACCAGTAGATCATTGGCAGCAAACAGCCCACGTTATCACCATTTAATGTTTGCTGTGGATTTTGTTACATATTTCTCCAGACTCCAAGCAGAAATTAGCCAGAAATTTCATTTTATATTTTCTAAACATAGTTCCAGGTTTCAATACAAGTATGATTTTTATTTAGCACATTTCAATAGTTCCGTTGTTGTTGATTATTATAAGGTTTCTTCTGCAAACTTCAGAGACTTATTTTACTTGTTGCCTAATTTGTCACACTGGTCAACCTGAAAGTCCAACAACTCATTCTCTCTTCTTTAAAGTTAATTTTATTTAAATAAGTAGAAGTTAATTGAAGATCTGTTTTTAATTTTCTTTAGAAGAAATGTCTGTAATTTAGAATGATGAACTTTGTCGAGAAGGAAAAAAAAGATGACGCTTATTTTAAACATTTCTTTTGAAGTTAATTTGTTTCACAATAAACAACTTTATTTAATAGGCTTTCAAGTGTTTAGACTAAAATACATATTTATGCTGATTGCATAACTTGTTTTTGGTTGTTAGTAATTCTTGTATGTGTATAACATGCATGGTCAAGCTAAGATACAATTTTTTTTCAGAAAATCTCAGACCTCTTTCCATTTTCACATTTTGCAGCCTTGTGCTAAAATCATTTAAATTAATTTTCCCCCATATCAAGCAACATGTAATACCCAGAATAACAAATTGAAAACAGAATTTCAGACATTTTGGCAAATTTATTAAAAATAAAAATCTGAAATATCATATTGACACAAGTATTAGATCCTTGACTCAGTGCTTAGTTGGCAACAATTCAGGCCTGGAGTTTTCTTGGGTATGACACAACAAGCATCATACACCTGGAACTGAGGATTTTGTGCCTTTTTTATGTGTAGATTCTTTAAATCTATGTCAGGTTGGATGGCGTCTGTCAGTGGGCAGCTATTTTCAGGTCTCTACAGAGATGTTTGGTTGTGTTCAAGTCTAGTCTCTAACTCAACAACTCTAGGAGATTCCCAGAATTGTCCCTAAACCACTCCTGTGTTATCTTCAATTTGTGCTTAGGGTCTTTGTCCTGTTGGCCTAGTGTGATGTCCACAGCTCAATGAAGCAGGCTTTTATTAAGGATAAATGTATACTTTTCTCTGTTCTGCTTTCAATAAACCATGTCCTGTCTAGTTACCTAGACCTTTCCACTGAAAAATAACCTCACAGCATAATGCTGTCCCCACCATAATTAATGGGTGGAATGGTATTACACAGGTAATGAGTGCTGCCTGGTTTCTTCCAGACATGACACTAATCTTGGTTTTATCAGACCCAGATAATCCTGTTTTTTACAGTCTGACAGTCCTTTACGTGAATATTTGCAAACTGCAAGAGGGCTTCCTTGTGCCTTACAGAGGAAAGGCTTTATAAAGCCCAGATCGGTGCAGTGTTATAGTGATAGTAGTCCTTCTGGAAGTTTCTTCCATCTGCACAAAGGTTCTCTGGCCCCTTTCCCATTATTTCTACAATTTGACCAGGTGCCCAGCTCTAGGAAGAGCTGCGGTTGTTCTAGACTTGTTCCTTTTTAAGAATTTTGAAGGCAGCTGTGATCTTGGGGAATCTTCAATGCTGCAGAAAACTTTGCAGCCTTCCCCCATATCTGTTCCACAACACAATACTGTGTCTAAGCTTTGCAGGCAATTCCTTTGACCCAATTGCTTGCGTTTTGCTCTGATACACATTGTCAGCTGTGGAACCTTCCGTAGAAAGGTGTATGCCTTTCCTAATCATGTCCTGTCAATTGAATTAACTACAAGTAGACTCCAAACAAGTTTTAGAAACATCTAAATGATTATCAATAGAATGAGAAGCACCTGAGCCAGATCTGATGTGTCATAGAATTGGGTCTGAATGCTTCTGACACTGCAATATTTCGATTTTTTTATTTTAAATACATTTTCAAAAAAATCTGAAATCCTGTGTTCATTTTGTTATTCTGGGGTATTGAGTATTTTTAAAGGAGGGGGGAAAAATCATTAAAATGATTTTAGCGGAAGGCTGCAACATAACAAAATTTGAAAAAAAAAAAAAAAGAAATGGTTTGAATACTTTATGAATCCACTGCATTTTACCACTTTAATTTTGTGGAATGTCAGTACACTCTAGTTTGCAACATCTATGTCAGTAAGGCAATATTTCTCCATTTCTTGAATGCAAATAGTGTAGTGTTTTATTTATGTTTGTACTGAATTTTCTTAACTCTCTTAGGAGTGTCTGGGTGTTTCCCAGGAAAGGCTGGGGATATTGCTTGGGATAGGGAGGTCTAGTTAGCACAGCCCAGAGACTGGCTGCCATGGTGGTGTTTTTGCATAAACTACTGTTCAAATGGAACTTCCCGTGTTTGCATGTTTTTTATCTCTGGATGTTCAGGTTTTCTTCCCACATACCAAAGCTAGATTAACTGGTAACTAGGAATATTCCAGTTGATCGGCCACAAATCGAAATTGTCTGATTTTCACTAAAAAAAAGACTTGATCTATGATCAGTAAAAAGGACAATCATATAAACTGATATTTTCAACCCCTGCTTTTTTAATTTAGTTGTAGTGCTTTTTTACGCACGGTATTACAGTAGTTGAGGCAGCACGTCTTTTTTTTCTTTTGCAGCAAACGTCCTGCAGTGTAAACAAAGAGGAGCAGGTGGAATCTTGTTTTATCAGTGAACAAGAGGCGATTGGTAGCCTGTAGATTAAAGAAAGTCGAATAATAAATTAAAAAAAAAAAGAGAACCTGAGAAGTCATCCTGTGCAACTAGACAAACAACAAAAAAAGTTTTTTTTTTTTTTTTAAAGGTATTTAAAAAAAATCAGAATCAGAATTGACCGATCGAGGAACATGAAATCAATGATGGGTATCGGCTTGAAAAAACTTGATCAGAGCATCCTTACTGATAACATAACATTGATCTGATATGAGAGAGCGTGCCATTTGATGCACTGGTAACCCATCCAAATTGTTTTTTTGCATAATATGTGATGCTGTTGAAAAAAGTTTTAGACTGTTATCCTGAACTGCATTAAACAAGAGTAAAACAAAAAAAAAATTGATAAATGATTTTTGTAGTTCACAGTGTTACAATACAGCAAGCATATAGTTTACACTGTACTTTTTTATTCTCTTTATTGGATCTCTTTTTCACCAATTATTGCAAAAGATTTCTTCAGTCTACATACCATTGTGCTAGAAACTTGCAAGTTTATATAATTAATTATACTGTACCAACATAAGTAAAAGGGTCTATTTTTGCAAATTATCTTCAATCATTTTTTTGGACATTTTATATTTAACATGGATTCATTGTAAAATGTTATGCTAACTGAACAGCAACATTTTTTATATCACAAACTGTATTTCTTTATATGGGAATAAGTAACATCTAAATATGCATTTAATGAAATAAAGGCAGGACTGCACTTATTATAGATTGACACATTTTTGTTACAGATCTAAATAATACAATAAGAAAGTTATTCTGTGAAGGATACGTTTATTTTGTGACCTGAAGTTGTAATCTTGAAACATGTTATTTGTCAAAGAGAGGCCCAAACAGTGTAATTTAATCTTGCACTATAACAGAGCAATTCATCTGCATATGCAAATGTGTGTCTTCATTTCTGTAATTATGGTAATCTCCACACTGATACTAAAGAAAAACTGAACAAATCTGTATTTTCTGGTAGTGAAAGAATTGTACAAGTCCATTGCAGAGTCAGCCGATAAGTTAGGACTAACCTTCATAGATCAAAAGTAAATGTAATGTTTTAGGTTTATATATATATATATATATATATATATATATATATATATATATATATATACTAGCAAAATACCCACGCTTCGCAGCGGAGAAGTAGTGTGTTAAAGAGGTTATGTAAACATATATATACATAAACATATATACTTATATATACATATCTACATATACACATATCTACATATATACATATATATATACATATACACATCCACATATATATACATATATCAACATATATATACACACATATACACACATACATACATACACACACACACACACATATATATATATATACAGTAGAGTCCCGCTAATCCGAACTAATTGGGACCGAACCCTGTTCGGATTAGCGAAAATTCGGATTAGGCGGAGTTTTGTCATATAATGCCATATATTGACTTTATGAGGCATATTAAGCGTCTGATGTGTCAAGAATTAAAGGTAAGAAATTACGTATTCTAGTACACTGCAATTTAAACTGCACTGTAGTGTGACTGTGATCGGAGGTAAAATCGATATGACGGGTGGTAGGTGAGTAGTAGCGGAAGGGCAGTGACCTAGACCCCCCGCCTAGAACTACGCATTCCTCTTGATTTCCGTTCCCAAACTATGAGTCACTGAGTCAGTGTGCCACCTGCTACTGCTGAGTGATGTGTTTTGTGCAATGTTATTGTTCGTGTGCGCGCACTTGCCCTGTGTTTTGTGAGTCCTTGTGAGTGGTGTGTAGTGTGGTTTCTTTACATTCTGTGCTTGTCCCTGATGTTAATCATCATGGCAAGCAAACGTAAACATAAGTCGTGTACATTAAAAGAAAAACTGGAAGTGTTGAAAAGACTTCACAAAGGTGAAAGTGCCACTCAGTTATCGAAGGAATTTGGTGTCGGGAAAGCAACAATTTCCGATTGGAAAAAGAACAGAGGTAAAATTGAGCAGTTTTGCACTACCACAAGTGAAAAAACGATTGAAAAACGTAGGAAGACGACAGTGTCTTCTTACGAAAAATTGGACGAAGCACTTTTCTTATGGTTTACACAAGAAAGGCAGAAAGGAATCCCTATCACTGGCCCTCTAATTCAAGAAAAGGCGCTTCAATTGAACAAGCTCATGGATGGTGACGTATCATTTACGGCTAGTTGTGGTTTCTTAGACCGATGGAAGAAAAGACACGGAATCAGGCAGCTTACAATAACTGGGGAGAAATTGTCAGCGGACAACGAAGCAGCTGTTGAATACCTTGAGGAGTTCAAATGCATCATTTCTTCCTACTCGCCCCAGCAAGTTTACAACGCAGATGAGACAGGACTTAACTTTAAAGCATTGCCTACCAAAAGTCTTGCATCACAAGAGGAACGATCTGCACCAGGGTTTAAAATGGATAAACAGCGCCTGACTGTGTTGGCCTGCAGCAATGCTTCTGCCACAAATAAGCTTCCACTGATGGTTATCGGCAAATCGGCAAAACCACGCTGTTTTAAGAACATGAACATGAACTCTCTCCCTGTTTTTTACAGAAATCAAAAGAAAGCTTGGATGGATCGTGCCTTGTTCAAAGAATGGTTTGACAAGCAATTTGTGCCAAAAGTAAAGGCGTTTAACAAAGAAAATGGATTGCCTTCTCGTGCTTTGTTACTTATAGACAATGCTCCGTCACATCCAGAAGAAATGCAACTTGTTTGCGATGATATCAAGGCTATTTTTCTCCCACCAAATGTCACATCAATTTTGCAGCCAATGGACCAAGGGGTTTTGCAGGCTTTGAAACAGAATTATAGAAAAATGCTTCTTCGTAGCCTACTTGAAGATAATGAAGAGCTAACAATTTTGGATAAACTCATGAAAATGAACATCAAAGATGTTATTTACTGGGTTGCTGAAGCTTGGGAAAACACATGCAAGGAATCCATACAGAAGTCTTGGAAAAATCTCTGGCCTGAGCTAGAGTTTGTCCAAACAGTTTTCCCCCCGACAAAAGAAAATTGCGAACTTCTTCAATTGGTGAAAAGAATGCCAGGTTGTGAAAATGCAGAAGAAGAGTGCGTGGAAGAGTGGACAGCCGTTGACGACTGTGGCCATGAAGAATACACAGATGAGGACATTGTGGCAGCTGTGCAGGGAACGTCAGCTGATCTCGACGCAGACGACAGTGAGGAGGAAGGGGACGCGCCGACTGATGTTGTTCCACACACTGCCGCAGCCAGTGCCCTTGATCTCGCTTTGCGCTACGTTGAGCAACATGCCGATGCAACCCCAACAGATGTTATGTTTATGCGGCGTTGGCGAAACATTGCTTCTTCAAGCCGTTTTAGTTCGTTGCGTCAGAAGGAGATCACTGACTTTATCTCTTAGATAATGGTTTGCTTTTTACGTTTTGTGTAAATGCTGTACAGAACATGGATTCTACATATGTGAGTAAATTCGAACTTGTTTCAATTTTAAGTAAGGCTGTATTTTGGATTTTTAGTTAGAAATTGAAAAATTACAAGTTTCTTAAATGTACATTAAACGTACGACATAACTTGAAAAAACTTGTTTTCTTTACTTTTTTTTCCCTAGTCCTGTTCGGATTAGGCGGATTTTCGGATTAGCGGGGTTCTACTGTATACACATACACACACACACATATATATACATATACATATTTACATATCTACATATATATACACACATAGATATATGTGTATGTATGTAGATATGTATATATCTATCTATCTATCTATCTATCTATCTATCTATCTATCTATCTATAATATATGTGTATGTGTATATGTATATATATATGACAGCAACACTTATAACAATGACAACACAATTACATTGACAATCATGTTACGTTATTTTTAAAATGTTTTCTTTACTTTTTCATAACCTCTTTAACACACTACTTCTCCGCTGCGAAGCGCGGGTATTTTGCTAGTATATATATATATATATATATATATATATATATATATATATATATATATATACACACACACATACACATATATTATATATACACACATATATATGTATACACACATATATATATATATATATATATATATATATATATATATATATATATATATATATATATATATACAGTAATCCCTCCTCCATCGCGGGGGTTGCGTTCCAGAGCCACCCGCGAAATAAGAAAATCCGCGAAGTAGAAACCATATGTTTATCTGGTTATTTTTATATTGTCATGCTTGGGTCACAGATTTGCGCAGAAACACAGGAGGTTGTAGAGAGACAGGAACGTTATTCAAACACTGCAAACAAATATTTGTCTCTTTTTCAAAAGTTTAAACTGTGCTCCATGACAAGACAGAGATGACAGTTCAGTCTCACAATTAAAAGAATGCAAACATATCTTCCTCTTCAAAGGAGCAAACAAATCAATAGTGCTGTTTGGCTTTTAAGTATGCGGCACAAAGCTGTTGAAGGCGGCAGCTCACACCCCCTCCGTCAGGAGCAGAGAGAGTGAGAGAGACGGATAAAAAAATCAATACGTGCCCTTCGTGCTTTTAAGTATGCGAAGCACCGTTCAGCATGTCGTTTTCAGGAAGCAGCTGCACAAAAGATAGCAAACGTGAAGATAATCTTTCAGCATTTTTAGACTAGCGTCCGTATCGTCTAGGTGTGCGAACAGCCCCCTACGTCAGCGCAAGAGAGAGAGAGAGAAAGTAAGTTGGGTAGCTTCTCAGCCATCTGCCAATAGCGTCCCTTGTATGAAATCAACTGGGCAAACCAACTGAGGAAGCATGTACCAGAAATTAAAAGACCCATTGTCCGCAGAAACCCGTGAAGCAGCGAAAAATCCGCGATATATATTTAAATATGCTTACATATAAAATCCGCGATGGAGTGAAGCCGCGAAGCGCGATATAGCGAGGGATTACTGTATATATATATATATATATATATATATATATATATATATATATATATATATATATATATATATATATATATACATACATACATACACACATACATGCAGTTTCAATAACATAGAAATCAATATAAACAACATTAACATCATTATCATATGGGAATATGAAGTAATATATAAGAAGCACATTTCATATAAATATAAATTATTAAACAGTAAAATCTTCTTCTGTAATTTGCTACCGTGGCTATTCGTTTGTCTGTCCAGGATTTTAAATCACCTGTAGCTCGCAAACCGTTTCACCTATTGACTTAAAATCTGCTACACATATAGAACGTCACGTCTACTATCCGCTTTATGGGTGATGATTGTATTACTCTTTTTATCCATCCATCCATCCATTTTCCAACCTGCTGAATCCGAACACAAGGTCACGGGGGTCTGCTGGAGCCAATCCCAGCCAACACAGGGCACAAGGCAGGAAACAATCCTGGGTTTTTATCTTTATTTTATTTTATTGTAGAATCAACTCCTATCTGCGCACACCAGGGCGGCCGTGGGCGGATGCGTATGGTGCATTCACTCCACGTTATCGTGCATTGCGCTGTCACTGGTATTTTGATAAAAGAATTTGAACAACATATAAGAAGCGTATAAATTATTAAACAGTAAAACATTAACATTTAAGAAGTAAAGTTACATTAAGTACTACTGCAGTGCCTTCGGGTATACCTCATTTTTTGTTTGCCCATTACATGCTTAAATGTATACATTTTTTGGTGCACCTACCCGAGAACACGCGAGATATAACCGAGCGTGGGAGGAGCATGGATTTTAAACACGCGTTGAGTTCATCTGCTGGTCTCCCTCGTGAAATAACTGGTAATGTTTGACTAAAATCTACAGCGAGTAAAACGACATTACCTATTTTTTTTTTTACGATCTCTGAGATCTTGCTTTTTTCGGTTCAAGGCTTCATAAGCTCTTTTATGTTCTATGGTGTGCTTATCCCAACCCATCATCTTTGAATGTTGCAAGACTTTCGCCTTGTATGTAGATCGGGGTAATTACATTCATTGCATTCCTAGTCTGAATCACAATCTGATTGTATGGGTGGTTACCTGGCACTGTAGGGTTGCCACCCGTCCTTTAAAATACGGAATCGTCCCGTATTTGAGAATGAAATTGCGCGTCCCGTTTTGAATCAATATGGGACGGGATTTGTCCCGTATTTTTTTTATCATTTTTTTTAAAGCAGCGTCTCATGCAAATCATCCCACACGCATTTTATGAAGATGCCTCCTTTCCTACTTTTGATTGGGTAATACTTGATGTCATCGTTAGTTTGATTGGTCTTTTTAACTGTCCAGTGAGGAGGGTGGGTCTTTTAAGTAGAGTCTGCAAAGTGTTGGCACTGGGATGTGGCACCCGCTGCAATATGCGTCCCTTATTTTTTTGTATTAAAAGTGGTAACCCTACCTGGCAGGTAACACTTATGTTTGGTCATGAAGTCGTCTAAAATCCGCCACGTGCCCTCTTTTAATTGTGAGAAGCAGATATATGTAGCCAAATTCTCGCGCTTTGTTGCGCCGAAGTACTGCTTTTAATTTTTTAAGAAGAAAATAAAACCTTTTTAAACGGATCGAAAATATACCAATAACAATTTGTTAAGGATCTGTTTTTTTGTGAACCTCGCTTTTCACAGCTGTTGCGCTACGGCGTGTGTTTCGTTTATTTGACAGTATTTAGATCGTGGTAATTACATTCATGGCATTCGTTTTCTGAATCACAATCTGACTGTATGGATGGTTACCTGCCAGGTTACGCTTGTGGTTGGTCAGGAAGTCGCCTTACATCCGCCACGTGCCCTCTTTCTGTTCCCAGAAGCTGATCATAGAATGGTTTTAATAGTTTACTTTCAAATAATGCAAAGAGTATGCGACACGTGTTTCTCCCTAATTCTGGGCTCATCAGGCATACACACTCACTGCATCCCCTCTCGGGAATCGAATCTCTATCGTCAGCGCCAGAGTTGAAGCCCCTAACGTTGCGGTCAGCAAGTCGGCTAACATCCGCCATGTGCCGTCTTTCAGTTGCGAGAAGCAGATCATAGAATGGTTGAAACTGTTGCCCCTAACGTTGCGCTACGGCGTGTGGTCCGTTTATACCTTGTGTCTTCTCATTAAACTTTTATCTCGCGAATATGTTATTGCAATTCGCAGCGGGAGCGTTTCTATAAACTTAATTTAAACTTACGTTTTACACCGTGCTTTGTTTCCCTTATGAACATGCTTGTATGCTTCACTCGCTCGCTTATTGTTTCGCTCCCTTCTCAATTGTTTAATGAATTTTTTGTTCTTCTCTGTTTGCGACTCCTCCTTCATTTGTCCCTACTGCGTTCACAGTCTTTTCACGTGATTACGTGGGAGGCGTGATGACGTGACACTCAACTCCTCCTCCCACGGCCATCGAGCTGCCGTCCATTACAGTATATTGTGAAAAAAGAGGTTCCAGTTATGACCATTATGCGTTGAATTTCGAAATGAAACCTGCCTAACTTTTGTAAGTAAGCTGTAAGGAATCAGCCTGCCAAATTTCAGCCTTCCACCTACACGGGAAGTTGCAAAATTAGTGATGAGTCAGTCAGTCAGTGAGTCAGTCAGTGAGTCAGTCAGTGAGTCAGTGAGGGCTTTGCCTTTTATTAATTAGTATAGATTTATATATATATATATATATATATATATATATATATATATATATATATATATAATATAAATATATAAACTAGCCAACCCGCGGCATAACATACGCCGTATAATTATGTATTGATGGGTGAACACTTGCTGAACAACACAGTTGTCCAAATGGGGTGGGTTTGTGGATACCAGTGTGAGTGAATGAAAAGATGGACCTCTGGAGAGAGCAACATACAATTGTCTGTGACTGAAAGCGGGATCGTCTGTGACGATGGAGGCCACGCTGGTGAAAGTTACTTCCCAGCCTCCCCCACCTCTCCCTCTCTCAGCAGCACGCAAGCCTCCCCAGCCCCCCCATCTCTCTCTCAGCAGCACGCGAGCCTCCCCAGCCCCCCCCCTCTCTCAGCAGCACACGAGCCTCCCCAGCCCCCCCCTCTCTCAGCAGCACGCGAGCCTCCCCAGCCCCCTCCCCTCCCTCTCTCTCTCAGCAGCACGCAAGCCTCCCCAGCCCCCTCCCCCTGTGTCTCTCTGAAGCACAGGAGCCCTCTCTCTCTCTGTAACATTGCAGCAGTTGTATAAACACTTTTTTTTAAAATGAGTTTTAAGCACAGGGGGGAAAAAAGGAACATTTCAACAAATCCGAACTTTATTTAAAAGCCAAGCAAGATAGTAACATTGCAGGAGTTCACCATTTTTAATCAGGCGACTGACAGTAGTTGTCGTTGTATCCAATGGGCTTAGAGTTGGTGGGCGTGGCTCCATCCTGCGTGCGCCATGGGTGTCTTACTTGTCGGCAGCTTAGTGAATCCACGCCCCCTTCCTGCGTGCTTTCCATGGTTGTCTTGCCTTAGTGAATTATATATATAGATACTTAAATTTTGTTACATTTAAAAAAGTTTTTTTTTTTTTTTTTTTGCAGATGTTTCAGCTTTTCCCAGAACAACGGAAAGCCATAGCAAAATTCAAGAATCCCCAACATGCTTTAACGTTCCAACAACGATTTCACAGGTAAAGGGGCTGTATATCTTAAAATTTATTTTTATTTTTTATTATGATGATGTATTGGGTACTAGTGTTGGATCAATAATAAAATTTTCATTTTGTTACTGATACCAGCTTTCGCACCTAAGTACTGGTACCAAAACAATATCGAAGCAAACCAAACAACAAATAATTCCACCAACACCCAGCCTCACCAGAGTGCAAGGTGTCAGTACGCAACCATTAAGTACCAGTACAGAAATAAGCATAATGCAGGTATAGCACCATTTTAGAAATTAGGTTTTTGCATACTTTTTTAGGCCCAGTATATTGCAAAAAATATTAGGTAGTTTCCTTTACCTAAATTAAAGTAAAATATTAGGATGAAATACAATTATAGCCTTTTTTTAAATAGGTTATTCACAGGCATGTTGAATGATTTGCTGCCAGGCAGTGTGTTGGATTCAAACTGGTAACTGTGCCACACTGCACTGCCTTCCATGTAACTTTTGTATGTATTGTTACATAAAGTAATTTTACTTGAACATGAATAGCAAGGAGTTGGGGATACCAATATACTTAGCAAATTTAATATTAGCAAGAGATGTTTTTGATATTCAATTCTTATTGATGACCATAATTTGTGTTTTTACCTTTTTTGCTTTTCTTTCAGACACATGATTGATTTGTCTCATATTAATGTGTCACTAAACGCTGGTTAAGAGATCTCGTTGAAGCTTCACAGATTCCAAAAGCAGAAGCAGAATAACGGCTGGAACTACATGCAGAAAGCATGCTTTGAAAATCAAATAACTTCCTGCATATATAATGTAGATTTACAAATTGATGAGATACCAGGATTCTTGATGCCCTTATACAGGAACTGCCATTTTTCACCCTAAGGAAAATTCTGAACTGTTTAGCACATTCTCCTTTGTGGTGATGTTTTAAATCCCTCTTTCCTCACTTTTAATTTTATCAAGCTTTTGGTTGTATATAATAAAATTACCGCATATTGACATGACTGTAAAGGATAGTGACTTGTGTTTCAAGTGACATAATTAACAAAGGATTAAATCAAGTCTTTATGATCAAATTAACAAAGGTAAAAAAATGAATAAGACTTGGTAATGGTTGCTCTTATCTTCCAGATAATTTTAATCTTTATTTTAAAAAAGAATGGCTAATTTTAGTTATGTGCTTTCTTTATTATTAGGTAGCTGCAGGTGATCACTGTGTATCACAAAGTAATTAAAAAAAAAAAATCTTAATTTATTATTTCACTTTGCGGTATATTGTTGTGCATATGTGAAAACGTTTCATTTTTTTCCTTCAGTTAAAAAAAAATATTTGGTATTCTTTTTTAACAGTTCACTAAGTCATTAATGGTGCATTGAGAAAAAAATTCTTAATTCCAGAATTAGTAAGAATCTATTACATTTACTGTAATAGTGTATGGTTAGTTGTACATTCTGATATCTGTATAGCTAATAAGACAACTGTTCCATCACCCCCTTCTAGCCAGCTTATAGAAAATACTGACATTTAACCATGCACAATCTTTATATTTTGCTCTTTAATTGAAAAAAGAAAAACACATCATAAAAGTAGTCTGTTGTTTGAGAGTATATAATATGCACAGAATTCCATTGTTAGCCTCATTGTGCCATTAGAGATACAGTAGGTTTGTATAATGGCAGAGTTGTTAGAGTTGTATTGCATATTTGGGTATAACCTTAGGAGGCTGAGATTCTTATTGTCACCTTTAATGTGCAGTTGATTCATTTTTGCTTCAAAGGCTTTTTTACATTTTCTAGCTAGTATAACATAGACAAAAAAGTTATGGTTTACCATATTTCAGCATTTTATACTTTTTGCATTTTTAAACCCCTTATATTCTTTTGTCTGTGCGTGTGGTGTTTTACTAAAGGTCAACGTAATATACATTAGATATGACCACTATCCCAAGTAAACAGGTACATTTAAGTTTTTTTGTTTCTAAATACACAGTTTTACTTTTATATGCTGATATAGATTATGTAACCTGTGTTGCTCCTCAAAAATACAAGGTAACCTGTAAAAAGTTTTTGTGTTATTCTAGCACTGCCAGATAAAACTTAGGCCTGTGAGTGAAAGTAAACATTTTTTCTTAGACAGTTGTTGCTAATTTTTGTAGTTAATTGCCTATTCATTTCCACTTAGTTTTGTCTTATTGTTCTTGTGATGAAGGATTCCTTTTTCATTTAAGAATACAATTTGTGCAATTAAATAACTTTATATTTCCCCATCATATGCAAGCTGTCAGAACTTTTCACTATTTTTTGTGGAAATGCAGTATTTTTTAAATGCTGTCTCCTTTCATACTTGAGCATCATAATGGAGTTTTATTTTTTGTTTCTCTGTTAAATCAGTAAGTGTCGAAGTATCTATTTTTCCAACTCTTCTAGATTTCATCAGTTTATGTTCACTTGGATGTTTTGTGTCCTCTTTACATAATCAGAGACATTTTTATATTTTTTGACAGCATAAAGTTAAGTTGTTGTTTTAAATATTTTATACAGTTTAGTTTTAAGCTTTTGTTAATTTACAAATATTCATTTTTACGTTTTTTGTTTTGTTTTTTAATTAAACGTAGTAGCCTTTTTTAACTAATACATCCTTTGTCTTAATTTTAGAAATTGTATTTTTAATTCAGGAAATTAGTCCATTGGTTACTAAAAGTTTTGTTTGTGTTTGCCTATATTTTTATGTACTAGTACAGTTGTTTTCATAGGGACTCACTGACATTTACTCAGGTGTATTTTTTATACTGTTTTTAGCCTGCTATTTCAGACAAGTTTCAAGTATGCAGGACCTTTTGATGATCTTCTGGATAAAACTGCTAATTGTTCTGGTAGTGCTTAATGATATATTCTGTAAACTACAGTATTAAAATGAATACACTGCAAATGTGCAGTGTAGTATTTATGTAAAACCAGTATACAAAAGGGAGAAGCTAATTCACACAACTGCAGCATACTGTTTGTAATGGATAACTTTTTTACTATTTTCATTTTTGCAAAAGTAAATGATAAAATAGTATATCTGATGACAGCAGTTCTGACCACAGTCTGTTTTTTTTTTTGTAAAATTTGCATAATGATTCAAGCATCAATGTCCTCTAATTTAAATGTATCTGATACATGCACAAAACTTTCCTTGGGGAAGCAGTGGAAGTGCAATGTTACAGGTTTTCTACTTTTAGTTCTTCATTGCATTTTCTAAATATTTCACTTTAACATGGCCTTTGCTGTCTTACTCTGTTCTCACTCTTCTGCTGTTTAAACTTGCTTTGGGTTGTGGGATTTGGGATAGTGTGGTGAGGGTATAGGTAAATTATACTTATAAGAAGCCTATTTTTTCCTTTTTATTTTAAGAAATCTGACCATTACATAAGAATTGTGTATATTTTTTTGTTTGACAATTTTTCAAAGTCAGTGTTAGTCTTGCTGACTTTGCCGCGTTCATGTGGCATCTTCTCCTCTAGAACACATTGTCCAACATATAGAGCCTAACATTGAATAGAAACTTCAAAAAATCTGTTAAAGCCATCTTTTAAACTTTTTGTATAGTAAAATCAAAAAAAGACTTAAAATGTATTTACTGTGGAAGATTTGTGGCAGCCATTATCAGCTTATTCATGATAGACATGAAACATTTGAGAAATGCTTCTCAGTTATGTTGTATATAAAACTTGAAAACTCTTTACTTCATCTGTTCATTTTTTCAACTTTTTTGATTTGAGTTACTTTTGGTGTATATTTAAATATAGTGAATGCATTGTCCTTCTGATATTCGTGATGCTGTATGTACCTTACCTAAATTTTTATAAAGATTGTGTGTCAAGAAGTATATTTCACTTGTGAATTATTTGTACCCAAGTCTGCTTTTCTTTGACACAGGTATAAACATTTTTGAGTATGTGGAGCCAAATGCGTGCTTTTTGTTAGGTTGTTTTTTTCCTTTTGATTTCTTTCTTTTTTTTTTTTTTTTTTTGAACAATACTTTTTAGCATTTCTTCCTCTCATTTCTGTTAACTGTTGGATAGTCAGACCAGTGCATTCTTAGAATTATTTAATTCTAGGCTGGTGCATTTCCCAAGCAGTTTTTGTAGACTTTTGTGGTCTGCATGATTATTTTTTACAGAACATTAAGCAAAATTATTTGGTCAAATCTCATTATTATAATTTATATTAAAATGGTGTATTGGCTGGTAAATGCAGAATTTGTCTTTTTTCCTGTAGTTTGCCTTCCTTAACATTTTAATAATTATATTTTTTTTCATTTCACCACCATGTTTGGAAGTGCCTAAGATACTTGTATATGTTTGTCCTGATTACTTTTCAGGACTGAAAATATACTGTTAAGTCCTTGTTAACTTAATTATTTCCTGATAGGTTTGTCAGCTTTAACCTGGTATTTTATTATTCATTAATATGTAGATGATCAAATATTAATGTTTTCTGAATTGACATTTACCATCTTGTGTAGTTAGATGGAGATGTTTGGGTTTAATTACCTAAACCTTTTATTTTCTTTTTTCTTTACCTTTACTTAGTTGTCCTTCTTTGAAGTTCTTTATTTCCTCAGACTAAAAAAACAATTACCCTCCTCACCTGTGTTCTTCTTACTTTACTCTATACAGCATAGAGCTCTAATAAGAAAACAAAGATCTATAAAAAAAAATGACCATGTTTATTCTGACTTATTTATGTGTCAATATGTAGATGAAGGGATTGCATTTTCCTAATTATTTTACCAGAAATGAGAAATGCACCAGTTGTTTTTGGGATATTTAGTAGGATTAAAAATTAAGAAATTATAAAATTTACTTTCCAAAGCTGGTCTTGAAACATTTCTTGACAGGAAAAAAAATTCTGTGTGGCTTTTTTTTTTTTTTTTTTTTTTTTTTTTTTTTTTTTTTAAATGAGTGGATTTTCTTTTAAGTGTTAAAATAGTTCTGTTGCATGTCAGAAAGTGTACATTTTAGTTTATCTCCTCATTGGGGGGTGGGGGAGGGACTCTAACGTTATGGCTTCACATACTCTGTTCTTCCTAATATCATGAAATTACTGCTTACTATGAGAAAAATTCTTAAATACTTTGTGTTCCCCTACCAACTGAAAGATTTGCATTCATAAATTTTTCTGTACTGTTAGGTGTGTTTTTGCTTTGTAACTGACTATGAGATAATAATTTCAGAGTTTTTATTTATTTTTTTTTTCATTTTTGATCCTCTCTCCATTTCTGCCTTAAGCAATAGGTGTGAGGACAACAAACAGTTAAATGCTTTTGTAATTAGTAATGTTGTTTTTGTCCCTTTTTATGTATGTGCCATATTTATTACATTAACCACGTTTTTATCTTGTTTTAAGTATTTTAATCCAATGGATTACAAATATACCTTGTTAACATTATAAGGTTAGTTGCCTTTCACTATTGATATTAATAAGCATGTGCTTATATTCAAAACAGATTCATAGTGAATCTTCTTTGTAGCTTCTTGGAGCATTTTAGAGAGCATGGTTGGGAAGGATCAGTACCTGCCACAGCGGAAAGTCATTTATTTTTTATTCTAGTGGTAGTAAGATGTAGACTTTATCATGATGTTTTATTTTAACATTTATATAGTAAGCCGGTATAGTTATTTAATATGAAAGATTTCTGGTGTTTTCATTTAAAGAGAATGTGTTATGAGTTATTACAGTTAACTTTTGTTAACTAAGTGCCTATAAGTAACTTAACAGATGTTATCTATGTAGGTGTGTTTGTACAAATTGAATATTTAAGATTTGTTTAGGTTAGCATACTTCTCTAAGTATATTAATTTGTATTGTTTAACATGAAATTTTAATCCAAAGGCTACATGCAGTGGATGATTTGGAGAAAAATTATTAATTCATTTTCCTTTTGTTACAGATGACATTGATATTTTTAATTTTTCCTTTTTAATATCCACAGGCTAATTTTTAAGCACCTTGAAGATATGAAGCCATCTTAAGAATGAATAACTTTTACATTTAACTTGTTTTTTCCCTCAGGTGGTCATGGATTTGCTTGTCTTATTATAATAATTAATCCTTTTTCATTTCAATTAGGTTTACATACAATCCGGTTTGGAAGAATACGCTGATTTTTTTTCTGACCTTTTCTTCTTTTTCTCTTAGATTTGTGAAGCACAGACGACCTTTTCTATTTTCTTCTTTATTAAATCCAACCTTTTTGATGATGCTCCATCTCTTTTATGGTTATAAATGTGTGTTGGTCTCTTTTATCTTGTTCTGATGTTATTCTTCAATAAGAAATTATACTTATGCTAAGTATATAAATGCATTTATGTGAACTTTACAGTTTACCTGATTTTTTTAATGTTTATTTAGGTAATTGCTTATCTGCACCACTTCCTGACCCAGTAACTTGGTCCTTCCTAACCAGAAATTATATGTGAGAGGGGAAAAGTGTGTGAAGGTGTATAAAAACTGTGCTCTGAAGACAACTAAAAACTGTTTTTTAGTAAATTTGATCTGGGATTTTCAAGTGTATTTTAAAATCAGTTGATGAAGGTTGGCATAGCAGAGACTCTGACACTGCCAGTTTCTGATCTGATGTATTTCATCACCCACTACTATATTTTTGCCTCATTTGAAAACACAAAAATATGCAAAACCTTGGAGTTGCAGTTTTTCAGTTACATTTGACAAAAAGATAGTAGTTTCATATGTACAATATTGTGAGAAATGTGAATGATTGTATCGCTTTTTCAGCATTGTGTTCATTTCAGATAATTTATACTTGTCACTGAAATGTTGAAAGCAACTAAAGAAACATGTTTTTAATAAAAAAATTGAAAATGTTACTTGGTTTTCTGGTTTTTCTTTTTTTCATTGTTAGATAATAAATGTTAAAACCTAAATAATCACTAAATAATTTCAATCGTCTAGATAAGGCTTATATTCATTGTCACATTGACTTCCTGAAAAATGGTAAAAGATGGACTGTTAGAGTGAAAACAATCAACAGATGCCCAATAGCAACATCTTCTAAAAGATTAAGAGAAAATGAATGTATGTAAAAACATCTTACTTGGATCTTGTGGTTTTAAAACAGAGTGAAACATTCCGTTTAAATAGCTGAGGAGGCAGATGCTTAGTACTGTAAGAATTCCCTGCACAAACATGCAATGAGAAGTCAAGCAAAATGACGTCTTCGTCAGGCAGGTAATGTAACGAATACAACCTACCTGACGAAGGAGCCTCTGTTGTCTCAAAAACTTGCATATTGTAATCTGTTCAGTTAGCCAATAAAAGGTGTCATTTTGCTTGACTTCTCATTGCATCCATAATGGTAACACAGTACAAAAGCCTACTACTGCACAAATGCTTAAAGTGCCAGCTCAAGAGAGAGGCAGAAAAGCTTTTCCTATAGCGTACAGCCGATACTGTAACCATATATTGTATTTAAATCTAACAACCCTAAGCTAAAGTATGGGAAAGGCAGAATACTCTGTGTCTTTGACGGTACTACTACTACTTCTACTACATGAATAACTCATTTCATTTTCCACATACTGTATCTATTCCTATAAGAAGCTGAATTACTTTAGCTATTGTCTCCCCTAGCAGCAACAAGGGCTTGATAATAGATCCTAACTTGGAACTTTTTAACAATGTAATGCAAATCATCACACAATTACAAAACAAACTATTACCAAATCCGTCTAAACACATACTGGCTGCTGCAGTGTAGTTGAAACTTCTACATCATAGGCGTTTTCAGTAGTTTTACTGTGCTCGGAGATACTTTCATAAACGATCTGAAAATGCTTGAGTGGATGCAGATCGTTTTTTGTTTAATGAAAGGAGTAGTGTGGACGTAGCCTACGAGAGCAGAGCTTGAACATTTAGGATGTAATCTTGTCATCTCATCCTCCCATTGGAGCATTGCTTTGCTGATATGTTAACCTTACCATATCCCAAGACCTTTTGGGTCACTGATGAAAAAATTGCACACTGAATGTAATACATTTGATCAGATTTATAATGGGCAGTCAAGCTGTGTTAAACTTGATTTAAATGTCATCCCCCCCCCCCCAACATATTCCAAAGTCATTTATATAGGCAAATTATTTAATGTGGGTAGTGCAGAAGTCACGTTTGTCTTTAAAATGTTAACAACTAATAATATGTTTGGGCAGATGAACAGTAGGTGCTTTTATAAATTGTCAGGGTGCCAACCTCTTGTAATACTTGAGTAGGTAAAGTAAACACACTCGATGGCGCAGTCATAAACATAAATCATCTCCATGGCTGAATCAAAGGCAAACTCTTATGAACAGTGATAATTAAGGAACTCCATCCTGTCTAAGGTCCGTTTTCAAATGAGACACTGACATTTGGGGCCATCTCCCCTTTTTAGGCAGTCCTACCAGAAGGACCATGGTCCGTTCCCTCAAGAGGCATCTTCTCAGTGCTAAGGAAGAAAAAAAAAAAACCGAGATGAGCCTGTTGGCGGCAGCGCCCTCTCTCACCCAGGCGGAGTATTGCAAACCTTGGATGAATCCTTGACGTGTCCCTCAGATGCACATGCGTGACAACTGGAATAAGACATGGTGATATGCATACCTAAAAGAAATTTCAAAAATAGTTGAGGCTGATACTGTCAGTATAGTTTTCCTTTTAATATTTTTTTTAAGGTTCCATTATAATTCATCTTTGCATCGCACAAGATTAGAAGCATGATCCCTCACTGCCCTCTTTGTGTGTGTTAGAATTCCCTGCACAAACATGTAATGAGAAGTCAAGCTAAATGACAGCTTTTAGTGGCTAACTGAACAGATTACAATATGCAAGCTTTTGAGGCAACGGAGGCCCCTTCTTAAGGCAGATGTGCGTTTTCTGGACTAAACTTCTCACCATATGCACGTCTATGAGAAACCGTCATGTATTTGAGGCATTGCTAGTTATGTTTAATTAACTGAATTAGGTCTACGTTTTTGTATTCAACCATTCAGTACACAAAGTTAAAATAATTAGTATGAAAAAAAACAACTTACAAAAATAGAAAATGTAATGCAGACCATTCAATTACTGTGGCCAGGGAAGTGGTGTTATTTGCCATTTACTGTATATTAAGTATGCATTGCAGACATTGTGGTAGATGAGACATATTTCTGTTGCTCTCCCTGTCCATTTTTCCTTCTGAACAGTCCCTTAAATTGAGAATGGCACCCGGCTCTATGTCTGACCTTATAGCTGCCTGAGAAGTCTGCTACAAACCTTGGGACACTGGGAACAAGAAAGTTCATCTGTGAGCAGCTTCTGCAAATCCGCTCTTTTGTCTGCCACAAAGTGATGAATCACACAGTGCCAAAGAGGGTGTCCTGCTGCTGGGGTCTCCCAGCTGGAAAGGCTGACTGGGCCCTTTGTAAGGCTGATCTTCAGGGTGTCTGCGTTCCACGGCCTCTACTCAGTGGGAAGTCGAGTGCTCTGATGCTGTTTCAGTGATAGTCGTCTTTGCCTGAATACTCAGATTTGGTCTGATTTTACTGCTTATTAACACTGCATAAATCTTCTTTAACTGCTATTTTGTATCGGCAATACAAAAAATATTAAGATGCTTTATCCTAGAAGGTATTATCTCTCCTTATCCAGAATACAATCTGGAGTAAATTACTTGGGGTCTGCTGCATCATTTTCCCCAGTACCCCTCATCACATATAGACTAACTTGCACTACTAAGACTTCAGAAAACTCATTTTGCATTTAGCAAATGTCTTTTTTCTGCTTACAGGGACTGATGCATAAAACCAACGTTGTAGCAGCAGTGAATACGGCCATACCTCTATAAACACAGCTGAGTCGGGGGTCTGTGTGTTGTCATGCATGTGTACTTAGGGGCCAATTTAAGGGCTCTGGTGATGGTAATACTCTGGCTCTCCTGGGGTTGGCACTCTACGACAATGCCTTCTCTTTCTCTCCCTCTGCAAATGACATTTCCACTGCTAACGTCACTTCTGGTGTCCGTCCACCTGCCCGAAGAACCGCCATCTTTGTTAGCCGTATCCAGACTCCCTTCTGAAAAGACACGTTTTAACCTGTGTCTTAGTTCTCTTTTTGGAGACATCAATTATACGCCGTTTGCTTACGTGTGTCCCAAAATTTCTCACTGATTTTACTTTGTTAATGCAGTGTATGCATGGATGTGTGTTTGGGGCATCACACAGAACTTCATGGAAAATGGATGATAGTCCAGCTTAAAATACAGGCTATGTGGCTTCTCAGTGACAATTGAGTGTTATAAAATATTACAGTGGCACCTTTTTTTTATGACTATGACCTGTCTTGACCCCTGCATTAAAAATTGGAGACCCAATCATCCCTTTGATGGAATTTGATAGTGAAAGCTCTGCACCAGAATGTGATCATGTTGGTGATCTTAACTGGTTATGATCAATGACAATCCGTATCTACAGCGGCTTCAGAAAGTATTCACTTTCCACACACTTTATTGTCTTGTAGATTTTTTAAGCTAGTTGTTCTACCCACCTAAGAAAGGTTCAAATCTAAATAATCAATGTTGAGCTCAGCATTAACATTTGGCTCTCAATGTGGCTCTGTTATTTGGTGTGGGTTTCGTTTAAGCAGTGTCAATGTTTGTGATGCGCCACCTGTCGGAATGAGGCATTCAGTGCATTTTATTATTGCAAAGCTTTGTGATGCACCGTTTTTTGGAATGCCAGAGACACTTAAACAGTCATATGAAAACGTTTGGGAACCCCTCTCAGCCTGCATAATAATTTACTTTCAACAAAAAAGATAACAGTGGTGTGTCTTTCATTTCATAGGAACATCTGAGTACTGGGGTGTTTTCCGAACAAAGATTTTTAGTGAAGCAGTATTTAGTTGTATGAAATTAAATCAAATGTCAAAAACTGGCTGTGCAAAAATGTGGGTACCCTTGTAATTTTGCTGATTTGAATTCCTTTAACTGCTCAATACTGATTACTTGCAACACCAAATTGGTTGGATTACCTTGTTAAGTCTTGAACTTCATAGATAGGTGTGTCCAGTCATGAGCAAAAGGTATTTAAGGTGGTCAGTTGCAAGCTGTGCTTCCATTTGACTCTCCTCTGAAGAGTGACAGCATGGGATCCACAAAGCAACTCTCAAAAGATCTTAAAACAAAGATTGTTCAGTGTCATGGTTTAGGGGAAGGCTACAAAAAGCTATCTCAGAGGTTTAAACTGTCAGTTTCAACTGTAAGGAATGTAATCAGGAAATGGAAGGCCACAGGCACAGTTGCTGTTAAACCCAGCAGGTCTGGCAGGCCAAGAAACATACAGGAGCGTATTGTGAGAATGGATACAGACAACCCACAGATCACCTCCAAAGACCTGCAAGACCATCTTGCTGCAGATGGTGTATCTGTACATCGTTCTACAATTCAGCGCAATTTGCACAAAGAACATCTGTAAGGCAGGGTGATGAGAAAGAAGCCCTTTCTGTACTCACGCCACAAACAGAGTCACTTGTTGTATGCAAATGCTCATTTAGACAAGCCAGATTCATTTTGGAACAAAGTGCTTTGGACTGATGATACAAAAATTGAGTTATTTGGTCATAACAAAAAGTGCTTTGCATGGCGGAAGAAGAACACCGCATTCCAAGAAAAACACCTGTCTACCTACTGTCAAATTTGGTGGACGTTCCATCATGCTGTGGGGCTGTGTTGCTAGTTCAGGGACTGGGGCCCTTGTTAAAGTCGAGGATCAGATGAATTCAACCCAATATCAACAAATTCTTCAGGATAATGTTCAAGCATCAGTCACAAAGTTGAAGTTACACAGGGGTTGGATATTCATACAAGACAATGACCTAAAACACAGTTTGAAATCTACAAAGGCATTCATGCAGAGGGAGAAGTACAATGTTCTGGAATGGCCGTCACAGTCCCCTGACTTGAATATCATCGAAAATCTATGGGATGATTTGAAGCAGGCTGTCCATGCTCGGCAGCCATCAAATTTAACTGAACTGGAGAGACTTTGTGTGGAAGAATCGTCAAAAATGCCTCCATCCAGAATCCAGACACTCATCAATGGCTATAGGAGGTGTTTAGAGGCTGTTATATTTTCAAAAGGAGGCTCAGCTAAGTATTGTCATATCTCTGTTGGGGTGCCCAAATTTATGCACCAGTCTAATTTTATGATGCATATTGCATGCTGTATTTCTGTTAATCCAGTAAACTTAATATCACTGCTGAAATACTACTGTTTCCATAAGGCATGTCATATATTAAAAGGAAGTTGATACTTTGGATTTTTCTTTATCATTGGCAGAGCTTTCATATAATTAAGAGGGGTTCCCAAACTTTTTCATATGACTGTATCCTTTTATTAAGGTGGATGGATAAAATTTCCATTTAGGCCCACTAATTTACATTCCAGAAAGGGATATAAATGCATCCAAAATCAAAAACTGAAATCTCCCTTTCAATGCACTGTACGTTTTCAGACCCTTTGCTGTGACACTCCTGGTGGTGCTGCTTTAATTATCCTTGAGATGTTTTTAGAACCTGATGGGTGTTTTCCTGTGGCAAAATAATTTGACTGGACGGCACACAGAAAGGCACACACTTGTGTATGTAAGATCCTGCAATCATCTTTTGTTAAAGGTTATGATTAATATTTGTTGTGCTGTGAAATTTCACGTACAAGTTGATAAATATTTTGTATGTCTTTATTTGTAACTTAGGCAAAGCAATGTAATATTAGTATTTAATTAGTGGGAAGCATTCATGTTTACCACACACACCCTAAATCAGGATAGTGATTTTACAACAGGGTTGGAGGAAGTGCCTAAAACAAGTCTGGCAAGTGTTTCTTTGCAGGTCTTTCTCAGTCATCCCCCATAGGAAAGCCAATCTACTGAGCTGGCAAGCTTCACCTTAACAAATGGTTTTGGGGGCAGGTGTGAAGGTATTCTGTGCCCCATTGGCCTGAAGTATGGCTGTTTGGAATTGGCTTGTATCAGAAGCCTTTAAGTACCTTGACGCCATATTGGCTGTAGGGTGTAGACAGAGAATCTATAAATTTGTTTGCTATACCAAACCACCCCATCCCCTCTCTCTCTCTCTCTCTCTTACCAAACTGATGAAAGACCTTCTCACACACCATGAACTGAAAAGGACAACACAATGGAGAGCACAGCTTGGCAGCCATATTGAGACAGGCATGTGGCCTGTTCTGAAGAAAGCTGACCACAAATGAGGACTTACGTAGAGACATTTAAAGTAACTACAAGTCTGTGTGCCGCCTGAAACAAATAATCAGCAATTTTCAGGTTGTATGGTTGCCAATATTCAATTGTACTTTGCATATTATTATTATTTATAAATATTAACAATAATACACTATTTAAAGTGTAACTTAATTCCTGCTGGTCTTTTACTACACCTAATTGCCTGAGATTATAAATGTAGAAGGGAAGGTGGGGAGAAGTTATGGTACAATACCTTATAAACAGTGGTAAGTCTGTGAGGTTTGAGGCATTCTGACAAAGACTACATATTAATAATACAAAAGGGGAAAGAAAGTACAGTAAAGTAGAACTCTACAAAGACAAAACAATATTGCATAATTGTATATTTTAAGCCTTGCACCAGTTCATAGTGGTATGAATGGCTGTTACGTTGAGTTCAAATCTTAGTCCTATTTGCCTCACGCCTGGACAAACTGGTGAGGAAAGCAGGCTCTATTGTTGGCATGGAGCTGGACAGTTTAACATCTGTGGCAGAGTGATGGGCGCTCAGCAGGCTCCTATCAATTATGGAGAATCCACTAAACAGTGTCATCTCCAGACAGAAGAGCAGCTTCAGCGACAGACTGAGAAGATCGTTCCTCCCCCAAACTATGTGACTCTTCAATTCCACCAGGGGGGGTAAACGTTAACATTTAACATTATACAAAGTTATTGTCTGTTTTTTCACCTGTATTATTATCATTCTTTAATTTAATATTATTTATTGTATCAGTATGCTGCTGCTGGAGAATGTGAATTTCCCATTGGGATTAATAAAGTATCTATCTATCTATCTATCTATCTATCTATCTATCTATCTATCTATCTATCTATCTATCTATCTATCTATCCCTGTATAACTTTTCAGTTACTGATCAATTTGTTTCTCTACCTTGTTCCATGGCCGCCTGGCCAAAGTGCTCTAAAGCCTCTTTTGATGCTGGAAAGGGAAATGGCTGCTGCTTCTATGAGAATATCTGCAGCACTAAATCTAAGATCATTCAGTCTACGTACTCGACAGTAACTTTACCACATTTCAGTACTATAGAATGCCAATGATGATCTTTATGTTGTGTCCTAAAAGATCTGTTCAGTCGTATGGACTAGTAGAAAACTAAAGTTAACCTGGTGAGAGTTTCTCAATGCAACAATTTCTTAAGTATCACCATACATGTAAGCTGAGTTCTGCCCAACACCAAAAATACAATCGGAGAGGGCAAGTCAAAATGTAGCGCACGGAGGTGTTTGGTACTGGTTGTGATAGTTAGGAGCTCATCGAATAGAGGAAATAAAATTACAAATGAACTCACAACAAGTATTTAAAAAAGAAAAACCACCAGTGCCATCCCACATGTGTTTGCTCAGACCAACTTGTGCTTGGCTCATTTGCAGGATGAAGATCTTGCAGTAAAATGGTTGCTCCTGCACTCAGATGTAATCAAAAATAACGTGAGGCAGTTTTGTAGTGTAATCACACCTCAGTCTCCCCTTTTCTAAATTTGTCCTGGTGCTAATCTTACTTCACTGTTGGGATATTTGCGTATTGCTGTTTTCACAGCCACAGGTAGATGTAATGTGAGAGTCAAGAGAGTCCCATTTGCAGCATATTTTTATTTTATTCATTAACTTAATAATATTAAAGCAATTCAGATTCTGAAATTGTACTACATTATTTCAGATAATAAAGTGTTCCAATAACAAAGTATCTTGAACTCTGATTGAGTGTTAGCAGGCAAACTCAGCGTGGAAATTATACCTCTTAGCATTTTAGCACATAGATTGTGCCAGCTATGGGCACCATCTGCATTGCGATCAATGAATTATGACAATGTAACGGCTTAATATATCTAGACAGAATCAGTCTGCTGTTGTCACAAAGGCTTTTGGTAGTTGTGTGTTATAAAATGTTAATAGAATGTTTATTTAAGGTCAGACTAGAATTCATCTTTATACTTACGTGAGCTGTTGTGTTTCCATGAAGGATGCTGCAGCATTTGTTTAAATAGCATACAGTATTTTTCATACTTTCAAAGTGTTTACAATATTAGTAGCTAAACAGAGTTACAAAAAAGAAATCAAAACCAGAGAACCATTATTTATAACAGTAGAGAATCATGATATCCACCTTAATTACAAACTATGGTCACATAATAACTGACAATAAAAACTCCAGTTGGTAAGATGATGGAGAAAATAAACTTGTGGGGTTCCAAAGCCAAAAGACCACCCAGACCCCCTGGACATTCTACAGTCTATGAATGTAAGTGGAGCCTTGGTTTGCGAGCATAATTTGTTCCGTAAACGTGCTTGTAATGCAAAGCGCTCCTATATCAAAGTGAATTTCCCCATAAGAAATAATGGAAACTCAGATAATTCGTTTCACAACCCACAAATATTTATATCAAAATGATTAATACAATATCTTCACTCTAACTAATGGAATCACTGCTATCTGCTGGCTCACTGGAATCTTTTTCTCTTTTTGCGACTTTAACAAGGAAATCTATCCAACGACAGTTGCTTTTGCCTGAAGAGTCACTACACTTGGACACAAAATAAAAAAATGCTTCACACCAACGTTTCTCAACCTTCAAGTATTTGCGACCTGAGTTTTCATAACAGTTTTAATTGCGCCCCCCTAACGTTTTTTTTGAAAGGAGCCCACTAATACCAATTTGTTCTTTCTTAATTAATGATATATCATAGATGCATATTTTATTATACCTACTTAACTTTTATCGACATTTATCTAACTCTATATTTATTTTTCTAGTATCAGAATGTAGTTTCAGTTCATTTGTCTTGGATTCCATAGATGTATTTTTCATATTTTCGATTCTTATTTTCTTTTTTTCACATCTTTGCGCCCCCCCTTTTTGTTACTTCACGCCCCCCCTAGGGGGGCCCGCCCCACAGTTTGAGAACCACTGCTTTACACACTGTAAGGTTTCTAAACTCTTTTGGGATCCCCCCCCAATGGGACAACATGCGGAACAGCGTCCCGAAGCAAGTAACTGCAAGCTCCCAGCGCTGCAGCAGTTCGCAGTAGAAGAGAATTAGAAAAGACTGCGGTCAAACTATAAGCGCTTGCCATCGATGGGTGAGGCAAGGAACATTATAAATGCAAGAGCCCAGTATTACTTGACCACTAACCGGTTCACGACCCAGCCTGATTGCTGTGTCTCTGTATAGTGAAGCGGTAGATTCTGCTACAATAAATAACCGTGCTGTTCCTCTTTCATGCTGAATAAAGCTGGTTTTGCTAAAGTACTGAGAGTCAGCCTCGTGTTTTGGAGTGCATGATAGAGACTTGCACGTTACAGCACACACACATGGTCACCATGCTATAGTAAAAGTATACGCTCGTATGGATGTTGACTATATGAGTGAGGCACGCCAACTGAGAACGAGAATGGGAGACAATTACCCACAATCCCCACGTAACGCTCGGCAGACAAATCGTATACGTACTACTCGTATTGCAAGACCTCGCTCGTTTATCAAGTTAAAATTTATTACAAATCTTAGCTCGTCTTGCAAAACACTCGCACACCAAGTTACTCATAATCCAAGGTTTCACTGTAGTTCTATTAACAGGATACTCTTGTGGAGTTCTCTTCATCTTCCCAGCATCTTGAGTGGCAGCAGCATATGTAGACCAGGGCGAGTGGTGTATGGTGCCACCACAAAGTACTGGAAAGAAAGAAAATGCACAAAAGTAGAGCTTAGTGACCAGCCTGTAAAACAGCAAAAAGCAGGACATTTAATGACAAGAATTACTTTCTTCCTAGTTTTTCAAAGTGTTCACCTCTGCTGGCCAGTGTACCTCTAATGGTAAAGTATTTCAGATTTTTAGGGCAATGAAACAGAAAGCCATCTTACTGGTTCTTTTAGTGCTTCACTTTTGGAATGCTGAGCAAGCCAATGTTAGAGGAACTAACTTAACAGTTTGTATCCAGCAGAGAGCGCTAGTTCCCTGGGAATGAGTTATTTTGTGACTGCGGTGTGTTACATAACCTGAGTCTATATAGATATAAAAAAAAAAGGCGATACCCTTTCCTTAGTGATACAGCGGTGAGAAATAACTTTGTT
This sequence comes from Erpetoichthys calabaricus, assembly GCF_900747795.2. Lineage (NCBI taxonomy): Eukaryota > Metazoa > Chordata > Cladistia > Polypteriformes > Polypteridae > Erpetoichthys > Erpetoichthys calabaricus. The sequence continues at coordinate 180,638,078 of NC_041399.2, read as the reverse complement.
TTGTTTAATGAGAGATTTGTTTGCTTTGTTTAATGATGACTTATATGCTGCATAACAGACGAAGGAAGCCAATGGCCAGAACCCAGTCCAGGGGCCTCATGTATAAACGGTGCGTATGCACAGAAATGTTGCGTACGAACCTTTCCACGCTCAAATCGCGATGTATAAAACCTAAACTTGCCGTGAAGCCACGCACATTTCCATGGTACCTCATACCTTGGCGTACGCAATTTCTCCGCTCGGTTTTGCAGACTGACGGCACCCAGCATTAAAACAGTGCTACTGTTCCTGTGTGGTCACCCTTTCTTTCTTAGCTCCACATTCCTGACGCGGCTTTATAAATACACTGAAACTAACTGCATATTGTTTATTAGTGTAATGCATCTGATTGTAATTAACCTGCAGCAATATAATGGTCCAGGGAATAGCCATAGTATTCCAAATACCATAACTGCTTTAGCGTTGTAACTCTCACTGCATCTTCTTCTTCTTTCAGCTGCTCCCGTTAAGGGTTGCCACAGCAGATCATCTTTTTCCATATTACTCTCACTGCACCACTCAGAGTATTTATTATTTATACTGTATCTGAGTGGGGAATCACAGCAGCAGCTGATCGGAAAGAGAATTATCCGTACACAGTATGAAGCAGACGCTGCCTGAGCCACAGCAAAACGCTTCAGAGACTTCCCTGTACGGACTTCGCGGTTTAGAAAAAGTTTCATCCCAAGAACTATAAACGCACTCAATCAGTCCATCAAGTGCTCCTTGTAGAACTGTTTGGACTTATAAGTACAATCACCTCACTGTAAACTTGCACTACAGTTATAATATTGCACAATCTGCGCCACTTTATGAAGCGCGTATTTACATATGATGACGATATCTTTTTTAAGATGAAATGCAGCAAAATATGTTGATTATATTATACAGATAAAACTTTAACTTCATTTAAATAATCTTTATTGTTAATAATTAAACATGTGAGGACACGATGCCGCAGCGCTAGCTAGTTCAGGGATTGTTCCTGCATTGCGTTGTATTCTTGCTCGTGCTGACGCGACACTGGAAGGATAGACGGATATAATAATTAAACATGTACTACGAAGATATTTCAATGTTCCTTAAAAGTTTTCAAGAATCAGCGTGTTAAGCTTACAGATGGCTTCACGTCTATTACAGAGCTTATTGTGTGGCGATTGGGCATTTGGAGAAAGAAAAGTAAGGACAGGAATTGGAGGTTAGTACGTTTGAAAGAGACAGTACTGCTGTGATAAATTATTTCATCGAAGGTCGCGCATGGCGCCGCAAGCCTCTTGCATGAGACATGAACAAGCACTGCGCCACCGTGTTCCCATGTTTAATAACATGCTTTCATTCCTATCATCATGAAAAAGATATCACGTATACATCTCAGTATTTTAATTATTCAGAGAGCTGTAATATCACGAATGTAATGGATTATGTGTCCTGTCGGAGAAAAAGAAAGCCCGTTTAAGAAGTAGGTAGTGATTCACACACATAGAGCACATAGAAGATCAAATACAGAACAAAGCATTTAATGTGCCACTTTAGTTACAATTGGATTTGAGAAACTAGTAAATTAAACGATTTTAAGATGAAGTTTATGATGTTGTACTTTAATGGCAAAATAAACTACGTGATTAAAGTGGAAATTTTGAGATTAAAGTTGACATTTCGTGCTTTGTTCCCACTGTGTGCCTATTTTTTTTGTCTGTACCCTAATAAGCTTTCATATGACACTCAGACGGTGGACTACGACTCGCTTTTTCACGGCGACTTTGATATGTGATTTCTTTTTTATTTCGGGCACTGTGCGACTTTGTGAACTTGAGCCTTCGAGTTTCTCCGACACTCTGTCACTCGATCAACTTCCTTTTGTTGATTATACCACTGTTTAAACCAACAAATAGTACGTTTTTCCTTTGCTTCCACTTGGTATTCGCTTAAATTCTTATATTTCCCCCCGTGCTTTTCCCATTGTCTTTTCACAGAAGGCTATTTATATTGATTTGCATATTCAAAGAGGTGTAATTCTGGGAGGAGTTGGGGCGGAACAGAAGGCGCGTGCACGTCCGTTACTTTTCACACTGATCGGGATTTATGTAGTGGAAGAACATGAAAGTTTGCGTATTACAGATTCCTGCATCTGGATTTTTCTGTGCGTACGCACATTCCCGCTTTTGTGCTTACGCCATGTTATAGTGTGAGTTCTACGCACGGCGTTATACATGAGGCCCCTGGAGTGGAGGCTCGAAGTGTAGAGTTTGCCATTTTCGCCATGCAGTGGAAGGGTTTCAGGATCGGATGACGTTATCTCCCATCCGTCCGTCAGCTTCAAAGGTGTGCCGGGCAATGTTCTAATGCTTTATACTCCTTCTTCATGTGCAGGCCCCCAATTAGGTGAATTGTACCATTCCAAACTAGGCAAAGAGGATACAATTTCATGTTGATTTTGACACACAAAAATAGTATACAATGGTCATCAGTCTGATTGCCCGTTTCCCAGTTGTGTCTGTCTGTCTTGTCTTATAATGCTTGCCTAGCAGATCTTATATGGTGAACCCCTGTGTTAAATCTGGCTCTGTGTCAACTGTGCATGTGAGTAGAAAAGGGCTGATTTATAAGATATATTTGCTTGGAGTACAGTGACATATTAAACTTATACTCTTATTACACAGTTCATGATGTAGAAGGACAAGCAGTCCAAAAGGTGCCATATTGTTTAAAGCAAGGATCTCAAACTCCAGTCCTGGAGGGCCGCAGTGGCTGCAGGTTTTCATTCTAACTCTTTATTAGTGACCTGTTGATCCTTTGAATTAAATTTAATTGAATTGCTCTTAAAGACTCTGACCCAATAATTGTTTCTTTTTCCTTAATTAGCAGCCAAACAATATTGACATACAAAATGAACTAAAACATGACCAGCAAACTGTGTCCATACCTGAAAATAAAATCAGTGGAGGTCTCAGGAATGTTGATTTGCTCAGGTCCCCAAAACATTATAACGGTGCTCTTAGAAAAATAAAAAAAAATAAAAAAATAAACAATTTCGGAAATGTCTGCTATTGCACAATGAGAGCAGCAACAAGCCATGGAATTAAAGAGCGGGTTTAATTAGCGACAAGACTCGGCGCCTAATTAAGCAACTGGTTGGAGTGAAATTGGTTGGAGTTTGAGGCCCTGACTTAGCTGGTCTTCTGTTGGCTCACTCACTTCACATTTCATATGTGTTTAAGGAAAGAAATGAAGCAATTTAGAGGAACGATGAAGAAATTCCAGGGAACAAATCTTTAAAAAAACAAGTCAATTAAAATGAATTCAAAAGAAGTTAATTAGCAACAAAAACAGGACAGTAATTAAGAAAAGAGTCAGAATGAAAACCTGCAGCCACTGCGGCCCTCCAAGACTGTAAAAGTATTTTAAAATCAGTCCTAAAGTGCACAGGCAGCCAGGGCAACGATGCTAAGACTGGTGATATCTACTCAGATTTTTTTCTTCTTAGTTAAAATTCTTGCTGTTGAGTTTTAAACTAATTGCTGAATTGTTACCTTTTTTTTGGTAATCCTGACAGGTATGCAATGTAATAATCTAGATGGGTAAGACAGGAGCATGGATTCACTTTTCAAAGGTCTAACTTGTGCAGCGTTCCTTAAATGAAATAATGCCATTTTAGTGATATGCTTGAAGTTTAGCTCAAATCTAAAGTAACTCTAAGATCCTCCACGTCTTGCTTTATTGGCCTACTTTATTTCTAAGGTCTTCATCCTTTTTTTGCTGCCAAAAATGTATTTTTTTTTAAGAGAAGTAAGTTAATTGTTATTTTCCTCATTCATTCAAAGATGCTGGTTAAACACAGGGCCTGTGGATTTAGGGCCTCGGGATCATCTATTGCTATCGATAAATAAATCTGTGTATCATCTGCCTAACTGTGGTAATTCACGCTATGTTTTGAAATGATCAGGCCTAATGGGAACGAGTAGATTGAGAACAGTAAGGGGCTCAAACTCGATCCCTGAGACACCCCATACATGATATCACACATCTCTGACGTATAATCACCACAACTGACATAAAAGTGAAAGCAACTCAACAGCAGACATGGCTGGAAGCGGCTCACGCAGCCTCAGCCGGCCACAAGAGTATGCTGCAGGTGTCGTTTATATCTATATATATGTTAATACTGTGAGAAACCATTTACGGTCGTTTGATGATGCATGTCTGCTCGTCACCATCGCATTTCTTTATAATTGTTGCCCCAAATAGAGTGTAACACCAGAGGCAATTCAAATGGAAATGGAGGGTCCCCTTTCAATTCTGTCCTCTGGACCACCAAAGAGTTGGAGCAGTCGCAGCATCCAGTTCTGCATTTCTTCACATATTCTTTGGGATTACTAAGTGATATTTCCACCTCCTCTTATTTTCTCATGAGATCAGAAAATGCTAAAATCTAACTGTCGTACACAAATATCGTAGCATCAACATTTGTGAATATGTAATTTAATCCTGTAACATTTTTGCAATGTATTCTACCAATAAGTAGATATCTGGCTGAAATGCCCCTTATGTGGCCTTCCATGGGATTAAAAAGTGTGCAGCCTGGACTGCTGAGATAAAAGTGCTGCCTTGTTTAATTATTTAAAGCTCAAACTGCATATTTACTTTATTTTGGCTTTAATGTGGAGTGGTTCTTTCTTTCTTTCTTTCTTTCTTTCTTTCTTTCTTTCTTTCTTTCTTTCTTTCTTTCTTTCTTTCTTTCTTTCTTTCTTTCTTTCTTTCTTCCAACACTTAACATCTTTCTACAGTTGCCATTTTAATTTTCAACTTATTTTTTATACACACACGTAAGACTTTACAGAAATGTTTCAGAAAATCAACTTGTCTGCTTCTTTATACTGTTAGAAGGATTACATTTCTTCAAGATTTTCTAAATCAAAATCTGATGAATGATTCTCTGGATTTGATCCACATTACGTGGTACCGTACATTTTATTGTATTTTCTGATTATGTTTGTTATTTAAAAATGTTCCCCCCCCCCCATACCTGTCTTATTGTGTGTCCATTTATTGCCTTATAATAGTTCATTTTATATTTCGCTGTCTGTTAATTATGTAACTAAGTTTTGGGAGAATCTAACGTATTAGGTTGTTGTCCTCAATATGATTCGGATTCATGCCCAGATTGGTTCATTGGCAGTGGAGGTCCATAACTCTGTTACCTTAGTTAGGATATTTTTGTATTAAATTAATTGAAATTGTTACACTCGACTCATTGTCTTCTTTTTCTTATCAACCTGCAGTTAACAAATAAATACAGTGGAAAGAGCAGAGGAGAGGTTACAGGGGCTTCAGAAATGATTTAGACTTCTTCTAAACACCGCACATTTCTGCCCTGCTGCACACTTCTTCATTTTCTGTACACTTTATTGTGCTGATGGATACATTTGCTATTTTTGCAAACAAATCTACTTTCAGTAACCCATAATGACAAAGTGAAAACATGCTTTCTGAAAGGTTTGCAAATTTAGGAAAAATCAAAAGTTTAAATCTCTCATTTACCTAAGTATTCAGACCCTATGATGTGACACTCCAGATTGCTGTCAGGTCCATCCTGTGTCTGCAACTTGACTGGAGTCCACCTGTGGCACACGTCTTCCTGCTGTCACACACGTGCACATAGGAGGAAGCCGAATGAACCAAATGAAGGTAATTCCATGCCAGGCTTGGGGGTGGCGGGGTGCACTAAACCTTCCTCTTATCTTTGCAGACCATAATACGTGAAATTTTGCCTGATTCAGACCTGACGACATCACTCCGGGTTCTGGCCCCAAAAAGGATGTCACTTCCAATTCTGGGACCAAGAAGGACGTCACTTCCGGTTCCCGACCTCAATGACCTCACTTCCAGTCCACTGCCTTAAATGCCAGACAACTTTTCATGTATCTCAGTTTTGTTTTGGACTCCATTCTGTAAAGATCATTGCCACTTATTTGTAGCCAGGATTCAAGTATACGGGTGGCTGCCCCAAACCTTTCTTGTGCGTCGAGGCTGGTTATTTCACACTGTATATATGAGGTCCCATAATTCACACTGCATATCAGGACAAAAACCAAGCCATGATATCCAAGGAACTCTCTGAAGACTTCCATGATCAAATCGTGGTGAGACACAGATCAGAGCAAGGGTGTGAAACTATTTCTAAAGATATGAGTGTTCCCAGGAGCACAGTGGCCTTGATAAGCATGAAATGGAAGAAGTTTGGAACCAACAGGGATCTTCCTAGAGTTGGACATCCAACCAAATTGAGTGACCAATGCCACATATGCATGCCAGGGGGTCTCTTCAAGGATCACTAAAAGAATGTGGTACCAAACTGGGAGAAGAGTGGGGCATCATCAACAACAGACTTGTCTCATTTTTCCCCTCACAGCCTCAACAAACTGTCCATTGAGGCCAATGAAGCCAAGGAAGGCCCGCCCATTACGATCCACCTGGTATAAAAGGGAGACGCTCCCAGAAGGTGTTGTCTCATTTTGGACTTGACCACAATAATGACATCTCAAGAGATAAAGGGAAACCAGATAGAGTCAAACCAAGAAGGACACTGATTAAAGAGAATTGTCCCTAACAAAGAACGCCTGCGAGTGTGCATTTGTTTTCTAATTTTCTTATTTTTGTTGGAATTAAATGGCGTTTTGGCCACCCCAGGTGTTTGGTTTTTACCATGCTTCATCATATGCCTGCTACATGGGGCAAGAAGCAACCAAGAACCCAGTGGTCACTCTAACAGAGCTACAGAAGTTCTGTCGGAAAGGATGACCATCTCAGCAGCACTCCATGCATCTGGTGATTATGGCAGAACAAAACCACTCCTGAACAGAAGGCACAAGACAGCCTGCTGGGATTGTGAGAGAGTGAGGAAAATGATTCTCTGGTCTGACCAGGCACTCCTCATCATCTGCCTAAAATGACAGCTATGGTGAAGCATGGTGGTAGACCCATCATGCTATGGGGTACTTCTCAGAGGCAGGGGTAGAGATACTGGTCAGAATTGAGGAAAGATTTACTGCAGCCAAATACAATGAGGTCCTTGAAGAAAACCTGCCTCAGAGTACATGCAGCCTCACACTGCGGCAACAGTTCACCTTTTAGCACGACAAAGACTCGAGGCATACAGCCAAGTGTCTGTAGTGTCTGACTGTCCTTGAGTGACCAAGCCAAAGCCCAGACTTGAACCCCGTAGAATGTGTGGAGATGGCAGTTTACAGACACCTGCCAGGAAGAATGGGATAAACTGAACAAACGCAGATGTGCAAAGCTTGTAGAGACGTCTCGCAAGAAGACTCAAAGCTGTAACTTCTACCAAAGGAGCTCCTACAAAGTACTGCCTTAAGGGTCTGAATACTTACATGAATGAAAGAGTTCAGTTTTTGATTTTTAATAAATTTGCAAACCTTTCTAAAAACAGGTTTTCACTTTGACATTATGAGTTATGAAATGTAGACAGAGGAGCAAAATAGCAAATTTATCCTTTTAAAACAAAATCTACAAAGCAATAAAGTATGCAGAAAGTGAAGGGGACCAAACAGTTTCCACTACAAGTTTTAAAAATGATTACAATTTTAACATGGCTTTTACGATCAGACAGTTATTAGACAGCCCACCACAGCCACTCAGTTTTTCAGAATATCGTAATCATGATTTGTGGGAAGGGATCCAATGTTTCGTTATTAGTACCTGATTAATGCTGGAGGACACCGCAACACCTTCACATCTCTGCTAGCTTGGCAGGAGCCACCTGAGATATTTCAAGTATCAAATAATACTGCTCTCTGGAAGGACACTTGATGAAGATCCTACATGTCATAGTTAGACTGAGAATATCTGAAACAACTCTTAGAAAAGCTAAATACCGACGTGGAAGCTTAAGGCTGCAGTATTTAGCTTGTTGTCATTGTGACTCTCACTAGGATAAGTGAAGAAATGTGGGGGCCTCATCTATTGAGACTGTGATTACGTGATAATGAGCACCGAAGAGAATAAATGCCTCCTGTTCCATTTGTGCCATTTTTCTTTGTTAGTGCTTAAACGAAGTCGCGAGTTCTGGATTCATATATATTTTCTATTTTATATATCCATATTTATTGATACCATTTATTTGCACAAACTGATCAGTAATCATATCTATATACTCTTCCTTGTATGTACTACCTGCTCCCTTATTGCACCTTACTGTCTGTTCATCTTTAACATATTATTTACACCAAGTGTCTATCGCACCTTACTCTACTATTTGCACTTTCTGGTTTGATGCTAAAAGTGCGTTTTGTTGTGCCTGGACAATGACAATTACGTTGGATCAGATCTAATCTAATCATTGCTTTTTCTTTTTAAATGGCCCTTTTCAAGTAATTTACTTGTGTTGCACTGCCCTCTAGAGGTACAAGACATGCATGACACAATCATTTCAGGAAGCTACAGTATGCACTTTTCTTGGAAGTTTTTCATCTAAAATTCGTTGCCTGTCAATTCACTTTTCCAAAGAAACTTTTTCTGAGACAGAGTTGTGGACACGTGAAGTCTATTGCAGCAGAATCAAAAACAATGCATTATCTTACATGGCTCACATCGGCCAGTTCTTAATAGGAGATACATACTGTATATCCTCTCATAGCAGGCTAATTTAAATACACAAATGTGGGACTTAAGAGAAATATGAAAAAGCCAACGGAAACAAAAGCAATATCAATAATATTTACTTCTATAGTTCATACAAAACATCTATCTCACAATGCTTTACAGGAAGCAATAGAATTATTTGCTATTACAATGAAAGGGTATAAATAAATAAATGAATGAATAAATTGACAAAACAAATCCATAAAATATATACTGTATATGTATGTGTATATATATATATATATATATATATATATATATATATATATCCATCCATCCATCCATTTTCCAACCCGCTGAATCCGAACACAGGGTCACGGGGGTCTGCTGGAGCCAATCCCAGCCAACACAGGGCACAAGGCAGGGAACCAATCCTGGGCAGGGTGCCAACCCACCGCAGGACACACACAAACACACCCACCCACCAAGCACACACTAGGGCCAATTTAGAATCGCCAATCCACCTAACCTGCATGTCTTTGGATTGTGGGAGGAAACCGGAGCGCCCGGAGGAAACCCACGCAGTCACGGGGAGAACATGCAAACTCCACGCAGGGAGGACCCGGGAAGCGAACCCGGGTCCCCAGGTCTCCCAACTGCGAGGCAGCAGCGCTACCCACTGCGCCACCGTGCCGCCCATATATATATATATATATATATATATATAGTGGGGGATGGCTGGGACCCTGGAATGTGGAAGGACAGAGGGAGACAGGGGCATTGTGTCACACAGACTGCTAGATGGCAAACCCCCTGGGTTGCGGCAGTGCCGCGGTCTCCCATGGGGCATTATAGGAACTAGAGTTCTTTGACTCAGCCCTGCTGGGCTCCGTGGGTGCTGCCAGAGGATGCTGTGGGGACGGAGGAACCCTTTGTTGGGCTCTCACCTCACACACGAGTGCTTCAGATCTACAGCTTCGGAAAACTGGAACTGCTTTTGGGTTTAACAGAAAAGGAGCTGCCTGCCACAACTCTGGGAGCCAGAGATTGGGGGGGGGGGGGGGGGGTTAGCAGAGGAGGCAGGCAGAGAGAGAGAGAGAGAATGGCTGAAAGAGAAGACCACAAAGTGTTGCTGTTGTGCTTATTGGCTGTAATATACTTGGTGCTGTGGAAAACACTTACTCAAAGGTTTCCCACGAAGCAAAATAAAACAGAGCCTTGTGTTGGCAGAATTTGTGTCCAGAGCCTGCTTGTGTTGAGTGTCTGGAGTATACATATACACACATTTAAGCATAACTTAAGTTACTAAGTTAATCCTATGCAGTTATTTGTCTCTGATAGTTATAATGGTAGAGTATAATGCTATAAGTGGATGACCAGAGTGAAGGTAAAAACAAAAATTCCTTCTGGAGAAAACAAACTGCTAGAGCCTCCATGGCTGAAAGACCTCACAGCCCCCCACCAGGCAGTCTGCAATGAGTAACAGTGATAAAATTATTAATTATTGTTATTACTCACCATCCTTGAAGATTTGATGGAGTGGATCTCATCACTAATTTGAGCATCCACATCCCTCCAAAAATGCCTAATCAAGAAAATTTACTTTTACATAACTCACTGGAAATGAAACTCTTTATGGGCTAAAACTCTCTAGTGCAGTTTTTGATTAGCATGAATGTGTCTCTGGATCATTGAACTAGTCTGTTTACTGGTGATGAATGAAATAACAGAGTTTTATTTGGCATCCATTTTCACCAAGTTGCCAAGAACATTTGGTTCACTTGCAAATTGTTAACTAGAAAACATGGAACTCGTTAAAGTGAAAAAAAATGTTTTGTGGGGTGGAAAGCAAGGAATATTGCCCCTGTGTCTTTCCTCAGCCACCCTCCAATGCCATGCTGATCTTCCAAGACACCTTCCATTCGGTGCCACACACTCTCATCTGCCTCGTGAATTGACTGCCTTTGCACTCACATCTCTAGTTCTGCCTCTCACTGGGTTCACAGGTAACTCCATCTGTGCTCACGTCTCCCAACTCAGTAAGAAAATCCAGGTCAGGATCCTTCTAGAAGCTCGCTGGTGGCCACCTACCCAGGCCAACAGACCTATTCAAGTCCGAGGTGCTTGCAAGTAAGTGCTTTCTAGCTGTACATCCTTCTGCACCAGAGACTTTTTGCTGTTCTTTGGCACTTGGTTGTAGATGAGATGAAAATACTGCATGTGTGCTAATCATAGTGAAACACCAGTTGCTTTTCTAATTTCTTTGTGCAATGCAAATTCAAGCGTGTCTGAATCTTTTCGATCAGCACTACTGTTCACTTAAAAGAACAGTTTCAGCTCAAAGTTGTTATTCCTGGAATAGTCGAAACCTCCAGCGTGAACCTCCAAGTCAAGAAGAACACCAAAAGAATTGCTAGCATCTGACTCATGTACAGGGTTGTCTCTAATTGAAAACCATTCAAAAAGTGAAAACATCAGACTTTTCTGACAAAGTTATCTTTCAGATTTAATTTCTACTTTGAATCAGTTGGAAATTCAAGCTTTGAAGCACAAAATTTAAAAATGATTTTGTACATAAATAAAACTTGATGTGACTTTTACCAGAATGGTGTTCAAGGGTATGCTGGTAGAAGAAATTTCATGTGACAATGCCATTTATGCAACTTCCTTCCACCTTTAGAGCTGAAGGAAAAGTCCCAGATGACAGCCAATAGCCACACCTCTGGCCCTGCCTCCTCAGCTCATCTCTCTATATATATATATATAATCCAATGTCTGTCTGTTTGTATGTCTGTCCGCTTTTCATGAGAGAACTACTTAATGGATTTAGATCGGGTTGTTTTCTATAATTTACTTCAACATTCTGGTTGATTTTGCAATCTCTCTTATTGCACAAAATATCATAGTTTGCTTGCGGTAACATTTTATTTGCACGAGTCCGAGAGACACGAAGCAGGCCAAGATGAGAGGGGTGTACCTTTAATCCACTTAGCTAGCGAATGAGAGAACTACTTAACGGATTTACCTGTAGATCAGGTTTTTTTCTAGAATTTGCTTGACCATTCCAGTTGATTTTGAGACTTCTCTCATCGCGCATCAACACTGCACAACAATTTTTTTGAAAAGTTTTTGCTGATTGTGACTGGTATCTACTGGGTATGCACAAATATAGTTTTGGTTTTACTGCATCACGTAGGAACTCTGAGAAATAGATATTTATATGTTTACTGACAATAACGTATTTAGTCACGTTCATGTTTCACATAAGCTATAAAATTCAACAGAATTAAAAGTATTTTGCTCCTGATTTTCTTTTGTATTCAATGTCTGGTGCATCACATTTCTGTGTCCAACAGTAGTCAGCAAGCATTGACGGATTCCAGTTGGCCTGGTATCGTTTCTCCATCGTAGCAATGTCCTGGTGAAACCTTTCACTGTGTTCGTCACTGACAGCACCGAGATTTGTGGGGAAGAAGTCCAAGTGTCAGTGGAGGAAATGAATCTCGAGTGGCATGTTGCACTTCATTGTCTTGTACGCTTTGAGAAGTTTGTCTACCAGATGAATGTAGTTTGGGGCTCTGTAATTGCCCAGAAAATTGTCAACAACAACTTTGAAGGCTTTCCAGGCAACTAACAGATCTTCAAACCACTTGCCACTCATAACATGTCTGATCTGGGGGCCAACAAAAATGCCCTCTTTGATCTTGGTGTAAGTTAATCTTGGGAACATCTGTCTTTAATAACGAAAACCTTTGCCTTCCTTATTCAGTGCTTTCACGAAATTCTTCATGAGTCCCAGTTTTATGTGAAGAGCAGTCAAAAATATCTTTGCCGGGTTGACAAGCTATTCATGTGCGACATTTTTCTGTCCTGGAACTAACTTTTTACGGAGTGGCCAGTTCTGTCGAGAATAGTGCGACTCTTTGGCACGGCTGTCCCATTCACAGATGAAACAACAGTACTTTGTATAGCCGAGCTGCAGTCCTAGTAACAGAGCAACGACTTTAAGATCTCCACAAATATTCCAGTTGTACCTGCTATAGTGGACGTGCTTCAGCAACAGTTCCATATTCTCATACGTTTCTTTCATGTGTGCTGCATAGCCAACAGGTACTGAAGGATAAACATTGCCATTGTGTAGCAGAACAGCTTTCAGGCTTAACATTGACAAATCAATGAAGAGACGCCACTCTTTCGGGTTGTGATTGCAACCCAAGTCCGAGAACAATCCTTCAATGTCACAACAGAAACAGAGACTGTCGACTTGTGCAAAATATTTGGTTATATCATGATGTCGGCCTCGAAACACAGAAATTTCCAAACCTGGTGACACCAAACACCATTCCTGCAGTCTCAAACCCAGCAGCTCAGCTTTTGCTTTTGACAGACCCAAATCTCTGACCAAATCGTTCAATTCGGACTGTATTATCAGATGTGGATTGCCTGATGAGCACGGTTCAAAATCCGGGTCAACATCACTGTCAGTAACCTGCATTGCAGTTTCTTCATCTGGTTCGTCTAAGGTCCAATCCTCTGGTGGTTTCAGTGGAAGACTGTCGTCATGTGGCACGGGTCTCATTGCTGAAGGCAGATTAGGATATTCAATTGACTTCTTGTTTTTGGCAGAGAAACCAGACACATTAGTCAAACAGAAGTAAGAGTCCGTCACATGGTCGTTCTGTTCTCACCATATCATCGGAACAGCAAATGGCATCGTCTTTCGAGTGCCTCCGAGCCAGGCTCTCAGACTGACACCACATGTCGCACAGAGAATGTGAGGTGCCCATTCCTTGTCTTGATCACCAATTTTACAGCTGAAATACAGATGATAAGGTTTCTTCACAAAAGCAGTCATCTAACGTCTCTGAGGCGCAAGTGTATATTTGCCACAGATATAGCAGAATGTATCGCGACATTGACAAGACATATCGCCCGACACCAAAACGTCTGTAGCATCAAGCTTACTTACTGTTATATTGCTACAGATACTATACTTTACTATACTGATACTATACATACACACTGACAAAACTGAAACGGTACGTGATGGGTAAATTTTGATGTGATATTCGTGATCAGCACCCAAAAATCTATAAGAAACATCCAACAGTGTTCAAGAAGCGAAAACTTTGTTGTGCAGTGGAATAATAGTTCTCTTGCAGGAGCAATATATTTGCGCTAATCCGAGGCTGCAGGCCGAAGGAAGGGGAAACGTGACGTCAGGAGTGGGGAGTCAGTCTACCGCTGCGTTTTGGAGCGTAACTTGCCTCTGCTTAACTAGTGATACCTTTTTCTTTATTGATTTTTAATTTGTTTCACTACTACGCAGGCGGAGCTGCCGGGAATGGCTAGTCTCCTATAAAGGCCAATCCAAACAAGCAGTCTCTGTCCTTTGCAGACCTGAAGATGTCAGGAATGCTCAACTGAGGCTCTCAACAACATTTTCCTTTGTTTATAACGACACACAACTTTACCTTTAACTCTTCCCATTGACATCTTTATCCTCTTCATTTTGCAACACTTTTTTGACACCAACTCTATAAACCACCTATTTACAGATAACACAGTTTATATCGGTTTGTATCACATCAAGTGTGTACGTTTTTCTCATTATTTTATGTTGTGTTCTCTTTTACTGAGAATCTTTTATTTTTGCAGTTTGACTTTCTTGTAAAATGTCAGCTTTTAATCAGCAAATTATGCATTGCAACATTTGGAAGCTGTTTTCTGTCAAAACTGTATCACGCATCATTTCTATAAATGTAGTAGTAAATGCATTTTAATAAGCAATATGTAGATAGATAGTGCTTTATTTGTCCCAAGGGGGAAATTTGACTTTTTACAGAAATTTAAAAAAAAGGAAATTAATATTGCAAATAAATGCACAACAGAATTACTAAGAAGAAGGAAAACTTACCTGGCTAAGATAAAAACAGTCCTAGTGAGACTTTATAAGGCATATTGCTGGAGGTATATTTCATAATCTGCCATTGAATAAATTAATCTGATTATTACTTTTGTCACACATGTGCGCCTGTGGACCACCTTCCTCCGTCTGATAGGTGAATGATACCAATCCGAGATGAGAGGGGACGATGTCACTAACTATCTTGTCATTCCACCGTAGTCCTGATAAGAAGATCAATTAGGATGCCAAGCTCCACCCACATCTCTCAGAGCTGGCTCTGCCCCTTCCTCTTTGAACACCATTAAGGCAGACATCCCCGGGAAGATGACATTCATTTGGTCCCGAGCCATCAACATAGAGAGATCTCCCGCTGACAGATCCTTCTTTTTGGCAGATACCAGGGCTGAATCAAGCCACCCTTATTCATGCCCAGGGCACCATTTTTTAGGGATTTCCTCTTTACCATTTAAACAGGGTAGCCCACTTAGTGCCCCAACATTCTTTTAATTTCCCTTGATCACACTTTACTTGTTAAAGGACAATTGTGAGCTTTATAATTTTAAAATCTTTATGCAAAAATGTAGTTCTACACATAACTCTAAATTGTACAGATGAATCCTAAAAGCAACCCTTTAATCTTTCATAGAAAAGCCTGCATTAACATGTATTGAAGTTAACATATTTTATGTCACTTGCCAGCAACTCACCAGCAGCTTTCATTTGATTGCACCCTTTAAATGATAAAGTAATAAAGTAGCAGAGTTTGGTTTAATTTAATTATTTGAAGCAATAAAATATCAGATGAGACCTATCGTATCTGAGCATGTTCACTTGTTAAATGTCTACATTTCTAAATCATTTTGCAAACATCTTACATAATATAGAGGAAGAATGCAAAAGGTAGAGTTCAGTAATTTACATCAGTTATTGTTATTATACATTAAATCCAAGTCTTTTGGAAATTCAACATGACTAAACATTAGAACATTAGAACAATCTAGACAAGAACAGGCTATTAAGTCCAACAAAGCTTGTCAGTCCTACCCACTTAATTCTTCTAAATTCTCTTTGAATATGCAAATCAATATAAATAGCCCTTAAGCTCAGCGTTCTGTGAAAAGGCAATGGCAAAAGCACGGGGGAAAATAGAAGAATTTCAGCGAATGGAGGCAAGGAAAACATACTATTTGTTGGTTTAAACAGTGGTATAAACAACAAAAGGAAGTTGATCAAGTGACATAGAGTGTCGGAGAAACTCAAAAGCTCAAGTTCACAAAGTCCCACTGTGCCCGAAATAAAAAAGAAGCTGTCAGATATCAAAGTTGCAGTGAAAAGGTGAGTCGTAGCCCAATGTCTGAGTGTCACATGAAAGCTTATTAGGGTACAGAGAAAAGAAAAAAAAATAGGGACACAGTAGGAAAAAAAGCTCGAAATGTCAACTTTAATCTTGAAATTTCCACTTTAATCACATAGTTTATTTTGTCATTAAAGTAGAACATCATAAACTTCATCTTACAATTGTTTAATTCACTAGTTTCTCAAATCCCATCGTAACTAAAGTAGCACATTAAATGCTTTGTTTTATATGAGTTCTTCTATGTGCTCTGTGTGTGTGAATCACTACATGCTTCTTAAATGTTCTTTCTCTTCCTCTGACAGGACACAGAATCCATTACATTTGTGATATTGCAGTTCTCTGAAAATTTAAATACTGAGATGTATACTTGATACCATTTCAGTATTCATATCATATCAATTAAAGCATGTATTAAACATGGGACCACGGTGGCACAGTGATAGTGACAAACTGACGCCCCATCCAGAGATTGTTCCTGCCTCATGCAAGTGCACAACAGTTGATGAAATAATTTATTGCAGCAGTACTGTCTCTTTCAAATGTACTAACCCCCAATTCCTGTCCTTCCTTTTCTTTCTCCAAGTACCCAATTGCCACACAATCAGCTCTGTAATAGACGTTAAGCCATCTGTAAGCTTAGAACTCCGTTTCTTCAAAACTTTTAAGGAACATTGAAATATCTTCATAGTACATGTTTAATAATTCTATCCATCTATCCTTCCAGTGTTGCGCCAGCACCAGCAAGAATACAGCGGGAGGCAGGAACAATCCCTGAACGGGGCACCAGCTCATTGCTATCGCTGCAACACAGTGTCCTCATTTACAATTAATTACAAGTTTAATTATTACAAATATAGATTATTTAAATGATGTTAACATTTTATCTGTATAATTCAATAAACATATTTTGCTGCATTTCATCTTAAAAATGATATCGTCATCATATGTAAATATGCGCTTAAGTGGCGCAGGTTATGCAATATTATAACTGTATAGCAAGTTTACAGTGAAGTAATTGTACTTATAAGTACAAACAGTTCTACAAGGAGCACTTGATGGACTGATTGAGTGTGTTTATAGGTCGTATAGGAAAGGCTCTGAAGTGTTTGCTGTATGAGAACAGTTCAAACAGACAGCATGGCTGAGGAAGCGTGTGCTTGATGCTGTATACCGAGTAATTATACCAATAATTCTGTTTCCGATCAGCTGCTGTAGAGCTGTGATTCCACACTCAGATACAGTGATATAAATACTCTGAATGGTGCAGTGAGAGTAATATGGAAAAAGATGATCCGCTATAGCAACCCCTAATGAGAGCAACTGAAAGTAGAAGAAGAAGGTGCAGTGAGAGTAACAACGCTAAAGCAGCTATGGTATTTGGAATAGTTTGGCCATTCTGTGGACCATTATATTGTTACAGGTTAATTACAATCAGATGCCTTAAACTAATAAACAATATGCGGTTAATTTCAGTGTATATGATAAAGCCGCATCAGAGATGTGGATCTAAAAAAGAAAGGGTAACCACACAGGAACAGTAGCACTGCTTTGGCGCTGGGTGCCACCAGTTTGCAAAACCGAGCGGAGAATTTGCGTAAGCCACGGTTTGAGCTAGTGTGAAAATGTGCGTGGCTTTATGCCAAGTTTAGGTTTTATACATCGCGATCTGAGTGTGGAAACGGGAGTACGCAACATTTTTGTGCGTACGCACTGTTTATACTTGAGGCCCCTACTCTCCACCACACTACTTACTGAGTTATTCCATGTGCCTGTGGTTCTCTGTGTGAAGAAAAACTTCCTAATCTTTGTACAAAATTTATCTTAGCAAGTTTCCAACTGTATCCCTGTGTTCTTGATGAAATCATTTTAAAATAACAGTCTCGGTCCACTGGACTAATTCCCTTACCAATTTTAAACACTTCAATCATGTCTCCTTTTACTCTCCTTTTGCTTAAACTGACAAGGCTCAGCTCTTTTAATCTTTCTTCATAATTCATCCCCTGTATCCCTGGAATCAGCCTAGTTGCTCTTCTCTGGACCTTTTCTAGTGCTGCTATGTCCTTTTTGTAGCCTGGAGACCAAAACTGCACACAGTACTTCAGATGAGGCCTCACCAGTGCGTTATAAAGTTTGAGCATAACCTACCTGGACTTGTACTCTACACATCGTGCTATATAACATAACATTCTGTTTGCCTTCTTAATGGCTTCTGACCACTGGCAGGTGATAGTGTGAAGTCCACTACTAAATCCTTCTCAAAAGATGTGCTCTCGATTTTCAGACCTCGCATTGTGTATTCAAAGTCACGTTGAATTGCTGTAACGATTCAATTGATTCAAGATTATCTGCCAATCTACCAAGCTTGGTATCATCTGTAAACTTAGCCAGCTTGTTATTTATATTCTTATCCAAATCATTTACATATACAGTATGTTAAGAACAGCAGCGGCCCTAGCACTGAGGGACACCACTCTTAACATAAGCCAATTCTGATAAGGTTCCTCACGCCATCACCCTCTGCTTCCTGTGTCTCAGCCAATTTTGCACCCATCTACAAACAACACCCTGACCTGCCACTTTTGTTAGTTTGGTGCTCAACCCATGATGAGACAAAATGTTGTATGCTGAGACAAACGATGTAATCCAGCCAGTTAATGAAATTATTGTCCAAATTAGTTCATAAAATAAAGCTGCACCTACGCACTTAGATGAGATCCACTTTGGTTGGTACAAAACTTTATGCGTGCCAATAAAAGTGTAACCTCCCATTATGGAATTGTTAGTTAATATATAATCTTTTACAAATTATTAGAAGTATATACTTAAATTAAGTTGTAACAGTGAATTATTATCACATAAGGAAAAGGACTGGAGGTAACTAAAGGATTAACCAAACATGGTTTAAAGCTTGATCATGTGAGCTCTGCCTCATCTTAGAGAAATCACCAGTTCGATTTTCCAATGTTAGAATGAAGTAAATGAGTAATGAACACCCCTCTGGAAAACGAGGATAAATTAGTGGGAAAGCCTCAACACCCCTCCTATGAAGCGGTGCAAAACATTAATAAAAGAGTCCGCAGATCACCCCTATTTATGAGGCAACATTCCGGTAAATGGGAGAGTTGCAAGGAGTCAGAAAATACTGGTGGCACTAGTTAATTGGGTGAAATAATAAAGCTAGGCATATTAAGAGTCAAATGATGTGGTGTATTAGAATAGGTAATGGTACAAAAGAATAAAAGAGAATAAATTATTTAATTAATTGCTCACTCCATGGACATTTATGCATGATCTGTGAAAATAAAGAAATATTTTGCATTCTTACCTGGGTCCTGTGGCTGCTTTCTTTGAAAATAGAGGAAAGATTTTTTCACAACACCATCAGTCCCAGGGCAGGTTCTTGCTGCATTATTGGAATTCAGGTCCCCACGTTAGTGCTTTTTGCTAAGTTGTCCCCCTTCTGTTACAACCCGTCTCTCGCATAAACCACATAGACAACATTTTAAGTTAGACTAATGGTAACATAAAATCACAAAATATCAGCTATTTTTATATGATTGGCAAACAAAAAGACACAAACAGCTTACAATTTTATTTATATAGATTGACAGTCATTTTCAGACTTTTCCATATCAATTATCTTTACATTTGAAATTTACTATTGTATAGCTTAATTGTTGATCTATTCTGAAGCTGCATAAAATTAAAAAATTGCCAAAATAAAAGGATTCCAGTAATTGAAACTGCTTGTGTTTCTCAATCATGTTTGAAATGAATGGAGGGCCTAGGCAAGACCATGTGATAAAGAGATATTACATAACATAACATTCACCAATCCAGCTAATCCAGTTCACAGTTCCAGTAAGCCACAGGCTAACCCAGCAAAATTGGGTGCATGCTGGAAATCAAGCATGGACAGGTTGTCAGTTCCTCAAATAGCTCATTCATGCACAACTCCAAATGTTGTGTCTCCAGTTAACTTAAAATGTTCATATTTGTACTTGTACTGTACTGTCAGTGGAAGAATCTGCAAACTCCACAAAGACAGCATCAAGGTAGAGGATACAAACTCAGGAGACAGCTCCGCTACACACTGCACCATCATGACGTTCCGCAAACAGATATTAATATTTCAAATTAGAATTTAATAAACACTTCATCAATGGTTTGTTCAACCTAAAGATTAACCAGAAATTATAAATGCAAATATCTTACTTCATTGTTTCTTAAGTCTTCTCTTAGGAACAAACTGTGGTTTTTAATTTGCTTTCCAACCAGATTCTTAATTAAAAGGCAGATCATGCTGTTAACCAAACATGTCATTTCATTAGATCACTTGATTTTGTTCTCATTGTGTCACATCAGGAATTCCTACCTGTGTGTGTATTACAAATGTTGTGTGAGCCACAGTTCATTAGTATCCCTCAATCGTCAACTTTTTTATCTGTTATTTCTTACATATTTTATTCTGGCAGCTACTCAATGATGAAGACACACAGGTGCAAATGATTAGCTGCTCCATTTTTTTGTCACCTTGTTATTTGCACCTCAGACTTCACTGCCAGCAGGGTGGAGAAAAAAAAAACAATTACTAGTTTAGAATAATAATGGAATGAATAAAGCACTAAATAACATGAAAAACTACGACTATATGCAGAGTGAGAAAAATCTGAATATTAGTAATTTCTGAGATTGGAGAGAGCCAAAGAAATGAAATGAAAACATCATTAACAACAGAAATGAATATTTAAATGAAACGTTATTTGGAACAGAAACCGGGATCAAAGTGAAGAATCGCTACTTTTTTTCCATCCATTATCAAACCCGCTATATCCTAACTACAGGGTAATGGGGGTCTGCTGGAGCCAATCCCAGCCAACTCAGGGCGCAAGGCAGGAAACAAACCCCGGGCAGGGCACCAGCCAACCACAGGACACACACACACACACCAAGCACACACACTAGGGACAATTTAGGATGGCCAATGCACCTATACCTGCATGTCTTTGGACAGTGGGAGGAAACCCACGCAGACACGGGGAGAACATGCAAACTCCATGCAGGGAGGACCCAGGAAGAGAATCCAGGTCTCCTTACTGCGAGGCAGCAGCGCTACCATTGCACCACTGTGCCGCCATATTAAAGAATCTTGAATACAATTATGCTTTTCTACTTGAATACATTGAAAATATTTTTTCCCTCTTATGTTAGTCAACAAACATTTATGCTAACTCTAGATAGATGGTTCTTAAACTTTATTTTCTCGTAACTCAATTTTGTCTTTTTTGTGTCTTTGAGATGCAGCCGTCAGCCATCCCCTTGAAGAGTCGAAGTGAAGCAATAGCGCTTGCTTAAACTGCCTGCAGTGATCCATCACAATACACACCATGAATAAACCCTTTCCCATTGACTACTATTAGATAGAGATAGATAGATAGATAGATAGATAGATAGATAGATAGATAGATAGATAGATAGATAGATAGATAGATAGATAGATAGATAGATAGATAGATAGATAGATAGATAGATAGATACTTTATTAATCCCAATGGGAAATTGACATTCTCCAGCAGCAGTATAATGATACAATAAATAATATTAAATTAAAGTTTGATAATAATGCAGGTGAAAAACAGACAATAACTTTGTATAATGTTAAATGTTAACGTTTACACCCCCAGGTGGAATTGAAGAGTCGCATAGTTTGGGGGAGGAACGATCTCCTCAATCTGTCAGTGGAGCAGGACAGTGACAGCAGTCTGTCGCTGAAGCTGCTCCTCTGTCTGGAGATGATACTATTTAGTGGATGCAGTGGATTCTCCATAATTGATAGGAGCCTGCTGAGCGCCCTTTGCTCTGCCACAGATGTTAAACTGTCCAGCTCCATGCCAACAATAGAGCCTGCCTTCCTCACCAGTTTGTCCAGGCGTGAGGCGTCTTTCCTCTTAATGCTGCCTCCCCAGCACACCACCGCGTAGAAGAGGGCGCTCACTACAACTGTCTGATAGAACATCTGCAGCATCTTATTGCAGATGTTGAAGGACGCCAGCCTTCTAAGGAAGTATAGTCGGCTCTGTACTTTCTTGCACAGCGCATCAGTATTGGCAGTCCAGTCTAATTTATCATCTAGCTGCACTCCCAGATATTTATAGGTCTGCACCATCTGCACACAGTCACCTTTGATGATCACGGGGTCTATGAGGGGTCTGGGCCTCCTAAAATCCACCACCAACTCCTTGGTTTTGCTGGTGTTCAGTTGTAGGTGGTTTGAGTCGCACCATTTAACAAAGTCCTTGATTAGGTCCCTATACTCCTCCTCCAGCCCATTCCTGATGCAGCCCACGATAGCAGTGTCATCAGCAAACTTTTGCACATGGCAGAACTCCGAGTTGTATTGGAAGTCTGATGTATATAGGCTGAACGGGACCGGAGAAAGTACAGTCCCTTGTGGCGCTCCTGTGTTTCTGACCACAATGTCAGACGTGCAGTTCCCAAGACGCACATACTGAGGTCTGTCTTTAAGATAGTCCACGATCCATGCCACCAGGTATGAATCTACTCCCATCTCTGTGAGCTTGTCCCTAAGGAGCAGAGGTTGGATGGTGTTGAAGGCGCTAGAGAAGTCTAGAAACATAATTCTTACAGCACCACTGCCTCTGTCCAAATGAGAGAGGGATCGGTGTAACATGTAGATGATGGCATCCTCCGCTCCCACCTTCTCCTGATATGCAAACTGCAGAGGGTCAAGGATGTGTTGAACCTGTGGCCTAAGGTGGTGAAGCAGCAGCCTCTTCATGGTCTTCATCACATGTGATGTCAGAGCAACAAGCCGAAAGTCATTCAGCTCACTAGGACGTGATACCTTTGGGACTGGGGTGATACTATGAATATTATGAATATTATGAATTGTGACCTAAATTCAGACCACATGTGACTCAAAATGGGTGATGGCCCATAGTTTAAGATACTATACTCTAGATAGAAGAGTTAATTTCCTGACTGTAGAATATCAAACTGTGCCAAGTGTTATTTGTTGTAACTGGCATCTTTTTTAACTTTTTTTGTGCTTCCTTTAAGTGATAACAATTATCCATACGCTGTTTCAGTGTTTTTCTAACCCAATGAAGTCACTTTTACAATTTATTTTGTGCTAGAAAGCTCACTTTAAAAGTTGTTAAATTCTTTACCATTTTCATTGCTTATTTGTTTTACCTTCGATGCTGCCATTTTGGGATTTTTTTTTTTTTGCATGGTACATTGACATGATGATGTATCCCATGATTCACTGAGAATTCATGATGAACGATGTAATTGGTACAACCGTATGAAGGTCACCACATGCATTTCCAGATTTATACAAGATTTGATAAATGTAGCCTTTATAAACATTTCTTTTTGTGATTCCTGGTTTAAGAATTAATCTCTGGATTTCTCTGTTTCAATTTTAGGTTAGCATTTCTGGTTTTGACAATTCTTGATTTGCCTTCCAGTTTTTAACACGCCCTTACCCCTAGTACTTTCTCATTAAATTTTTAGTGACTGGCTTTTTCAGTCCAGTACATTATTAACATAAAGTCTGAAAGAGGTGAGAAAATTGTGCAACAGTCCCTAATGAATGGTGGGAGGCAGAGTTAGCACTGTGAATGTGTAGGCAGTGGACGTGGCACAGAAGAGACCACTGAAGCAGCAGAAACAGTATCAGAGGGCAGCCAAAAAACCAAGTAAATGTATTAGTCTTACCAGCACCAGTGATGATAAATCTATCAACATAATGGTTGGTCATACAGTATGGACAGGACCTGTCTTGCTATATGGTTGTGAGACATGGATGCCATCCAGTGACCTGAGATGAAGACTGGACTCCTTTGGTACTGTGTCTCTCCAGAAAATCCTTGGTTTGACTTTGTGTCGAATGAGCGGTTGCTCATGGAGTCCCGAATGAGGCATATTACCTGCATTGTGAGGGTGCGCCAGTTACGGCACTACGGCCATGTGGCATGTTTCCCAGAGGGTGATCCAGCTTGTAAGATCTTCATTGTTAGGGACCTGAGTGGCTGGACCAGACCAAGGGTTCGTCCAAATAACACCTGGCTGTGGCAGATAGAGGGTCATTTCCGGAGGGTGGGACTGGACCGCGTGTTTGCCTGGGGGGTTGCAAACCGGGATCCCGAGTTGTTTTGTTGTGTAGTGGGTGCGGCAACGCACTGTACCAGTGCATGCTCCCCAACTTGACTTGACTTGACTTGTACTGTATGAACACCAAAGAAAAATATCAAAAGATATCCTAAAATCTGCATCAAACACTCAACACTAAAAGAAGAAACCCAAATGAATTTTCATACATTTTAAATTCTTGTTCAGTGGTCAAAATGATAAATTATATTGTAGATAACTAATCAATGTTATTCATGATAATGATGACAACAGCTTCAGTGTAGTGAGATGTACAAATTCACAAAACCTTTTCTTGGCTTCACAAAAAAATCAACCAATTGTTGCATAAGACGTCAAGCCCTAAGGTGAATCTGAAAAGCACACGCTTCACATGTGAACAAATGTATGCAGTGTAGAAAATTCTAGCGCCAGTTACAAAGAAAATTCCACATATTCCAAAAAGAAATATTCTTCTAGATAAGAAATTGTATTAAACAATTTTAGAAAAAAATTGAAAATGATTACTAAGTTAGGTTTTCTATTAATATTTTCACAATATATTCAATGACTTGGTTCTTACTACTCAAATACGTTTTGCACAACAGAGCCATCTACTGGGTGGTGGGGGGCAGTGCCCCAGCTGCCCTTAGTGCGGAGACACCATTGCTCTCTGGTTGCCAGTTTTTTTTTTCTGTCATGTGCCACTCCCTGCTCTCTCCATATTTTATCTGGAAACCCCTTGCCAAGGATTTAAAAGTCTTTTCTCTGTTCACCTTTCTTTACAGAAATGTTTACTAGAGAAAAAGGTGTTTAAAAAATTTTGCTCCCAGAGTTTTATTCCTTATCAAATATAAGGATACAATACAAGTATTTGCTGGAAAAGCTGTAATGATTTACTACAACCAAATTGTTTTAGGGACAAATTTGAGAATGTTGCCAACTTACAAATCTCTGAAATGAAGCAGCATGAAGAGTTGTCTCTCTATTTTGTGATATACTGTGGACATTTTGGGGCATTCTTACATTTCCGAAATTTACCTCCATCTCTTGTGATCATATGTTTAGGTTTGACGTTTTCTTTTTTAGGAATTTTTAATCTCTGTCCGTTCTTGAAATTATTCTTTTTGCAAACTTCAGTGATTTACCCCTCTGCTCCACATTTTAAATTACAAATCAAACAATTCAGACATATTAAAGTACACATTGCATACTTCAGTTTAATGGGATTCATACATTTTGATCACACCATGTAGACATGACTGCAGTTTTTCTACACAGTCTCTCCACTTCAGGACTCCATAATATTTGGCAGGTCTACTAAAGTTCTTTTTTCATATTCCTTGCATGCAATGACTGCTTGAAGTCTGCGATTCATAAACATCACCAGGTGCTGAGTATCTTCTCTGGTGATTCTCTGCCAAGCCTCTAAAGCAGCAATCTTCAGCGCCTGCTTGTTTTGGAGGCTTCCCTTCTAGTTTTCTCCTCAGTATATGGATGGCTTGCTCAATTGGATTTAAATCGAGTGACTGACTTAGCCATTGAAGAATTTTCCTTTCATTAGCTTTGAAAAACTTGTGTGTTGCCTTAGCAGTATGTTTGAGATCATTATCTTGTTTAAGATGAAGAGCCATCCAATGAGTTTAGAGGGATTTATTGGAATTTGAGCAGATCAGATGTTTCCTCAGAATTCATCGTGCCACTGCCGTCAGCAATTCCATCATCAACGAAGAGAAGTGTGCCAGTACCTGTAGCAGCCATACGTGCCCAAGCCATTACACCCACACAGCTATGTTTAACAGATGAAGTGGTTTGCTTTGGATCTTGGGCAGTTCCTTTTCGTCTCCACATTTTGAACTTGCCATCACTCTGTTGTAGGTTCAGCTTTGTCTTGTTTGTCCACAAGACCTTTTTCCACAATTCTGCAGGTTCTTTTAAGTCCTTTTGCACAATCAGTAATCTGACCGTCTGTGACGATGCGGGTTCCACTCCATGCTCCCATCTTGCTTCTGGGAGCTCTGAACCCGACACCATTGGTAATGTCACCAATACGCTGGACAGTGAGGCACAACAATGAAGCAAGGGGATGGTGCAAAAAGTGCAAAGTGCTTTTATTTTTAAAAAATCAACAAAATCAAAGCAGTGTTCAAATAAATAGTGCAGTGCTTCAAAAATCTTCAAATAAAAAATCCAGTAAAAACAGGTGAAAGGTGGAGGTTAAAAACACACTAGAAAAAATCCTTTAAAAACAACGAGGTTAAAACAATGGCTGGAAGCAGTCTTTAAAACAAAGCCTGGTGCATTTTTTTACTGGTGACTCCCCTGTTTCTCCCATCCAGACTATGCGCCATGGGAGTTGACCTTCTTAACTTTTCTGGTCTGGTGGCCTTTCCGATCCTTGGCTCCGGTTCTGCTCACCCAGACCGAGACTTGGGCTCCCCAGCGACCAGGACGCTCACGCTGGGGCTTTCACTTCCCAAGTCCCCGACTCCCGCTGCCTTTGCTGCGCTGAGCCAACCTTGCTGCGCTCCAAAAAAACGCTCAGCAGGAGTGACCACTACCGTCAGCCCTCGGGTGCTGGCCAAACATCCCACCCGCCTCTCCCCAGCTGCCCGTTATCAGTGCAAACCTGTGCTCGCTTGCTCTCGCTCTCCTGCACCAGCTTTCTCCTTACTGCTTCCTTCTCCATTAACCTCCCTTCACGTTCTTTTTTTTCTTTCCTTCTTTTTTCTTTCCTCCCTCAGCCGCCTCGTGCTTCTATTGTTTATCACGGGGATGTGGATCAGGTGTGGCAATTAGCAGCTCCCGGCATCAATTACGGATGCGGGTGACTCCTCACCTGTGCACTTAAGCGAGGACCGCCCGCATTACGAATTCACCTGGGAACCTTTCCCGCCACACTACTACGCCCACTCTCTAAACCACAAAGGCGGTGATTATTTATTTAAAAAGTGGGCTTTTTGACTTGAGCTGTGGACCCACTACACCACACCATCCTGCTTTTGTGGCTAACTAGTGGCTTGCATCTTGCAGTGTGGCATCTGTATTTCTGTTCATAAAGTCTGACACATCCACATCTGCCTCCTGATGACCTTTTATGATCTGTCAGACAGGCATTTGGGGCTTTTTCTTTACCAAAGTGAAGATTCTTCTGTTATCAACAGTGGAGGTCTTCCTTGGCATACCATTTCCTTTGCGATTACTGAGCTCACCAGTGCGTTCTTTCTTCTTAATGATATTCCAGACAGTTGATTTAGGTAATTCTAAAGTTTTACTGTTGTCTCTAATGGTTTTATTCTTGTATTTCAGCCTCATAAAGGCTTCTTGACTTTCATTAGCACAGCTCTCATCCTCATGTTGAACAACAGTAACCACCATACAGACTCCAAGGGAGCTTGAATCCTTATTAGTTACACACACTGAAACCGACCTTCACTATGTTACTATTTTTATATTTACATTTTTTTTACTCACAGTACATCTGCAAGGTATGAAGTGCTTATGAACTTGGGTACTGCAGCCTTCAAATGGAAGGGGTGATTGAAAACACCTAGCTAGCTCTGTGCGTACTAAGTGATGTGAACAAAAAGAAATATATGCCCTGCTGCATGTCAGAAGCAGTCAAAAAGGTATAATAAATTACAATTTTGTATTAAAACTATAAAATATAAATGATACATTAGATTACATTAGATATATCTTATTATTCCATTTTAATAAAGGGAAATTCAAATGCATACTGCAGCAAAAGCATAAAATACACAGACTCATAGTACAATATAAGACAACAGAATTAAAGCATATAATACAATAAATACAATGCTAAATTGAAGTTTGTACTATCTTCCAACACCTTCTGGCTCAAGCTAAGGATGGGCTGAAATGTTGAACTACCATATGGCAGCAAGCAGAAAAGGGTGAAAAAGCCTGTGGTGAAAAATGCCCCCCTGGAGCAGATGATGGCATCCAATTTTGCCATCAAGCTCCTTGTCACAGCAGCCTACAGAGTGTCCAAGTTCAGTCCCATGATGGAACTGGCTTTGTTGATAGGTTTGTTCAGATGTTTTGCATCACATGAGCTCAGATTGCTTCCCAAGAGACCAGTTGCAGAACAATACACTGGCCACATGAAACATTTCTAGTAGCTCGCTGCACACATCAAAAGATATGAGTTTCCTCAGCAAGTACAGTCTGCTATGGCTCTTCTTATACAGCATGACTGTGTTGTCAGACCAGTCTAGTTTGCTCCTAATATGGACCCCCAGGTACTTACAGGTCTGCACCACCTCCACTTGTCCCTCTGGATGGTGAGCGGTCTAAGGTCTCACAGTGCAGGTCCATAGCTAACTCTTGACTTATTGATGCTGAGCTGCACGTGGCTCTTCCTTCAGTGGCGCTGAAGAAGGGCCGGAGCAGACTGTACTTCCTGATGTATGTAGAAATTCCTGAAAATGTTTTACCAGTCTATAGCCACCTGTCAACACATTGGCGCTGTACAAGACTGGCCAGACTGTCAGGCTGTACCTCCTAAGGAGACTTACGTCTGTGTGAAATCTTCTGCACATCAGCAGTAGCCAGTGTGGTGTTCTATGCTGCAGTCTCCTGGGGAGGCTACCTGAGTTCAAAAGAAGATACCTGAACAAACTTAACAGGAAAGCCCACTCCATCACAGGGAGAACTCTGGACACACTGGAAGTTGTTGTGGAGAAGAGGATGGTGGCAACATTGGATGCCATCATGACAAATCCCCTCCATCTCCTTCACGAGGCGCCCTCTTGGAGCACTTTTAGCCACAGGCTCATTTCACCACGGTGTGCTAAGAAGTGTCTCTTGGGGTCTTTTCTGCCCACTGCTATCAGGCAATTCAATGCTTCCACCTGATGTATTCATTAAGTTTATTTTTATTTATTTATTGATTGGCTGTATGATCTGTTATGTGAGCCTGTATCCTTGCTTTTTATGTTTCTGCTGCTGTTTGCATCTGAACTTCCCCATGTGATTAACAAAGGTTATCTAATCTAATCTAATATGCAAAGATCCCAAAACATTCAGGTTTGTACTACATACTGATATGGAACATAATTATATATGACTTGTGAAAGTTACAATTATTTGATTTGTCATCTTAAAATAATGCAAGCATTTTCAAATTACATTCACAGCATTTACTTTAATGAGGTGTTTAATGTAAAAAAGATTTTTTTTGTTTGGGTCGTGGAGATACCGGACTTTTTTCAGGGTAACTTGCAGTCATGCTGTGTATGATTTTCTTGCAGTGATTGCTTAATATTAAGCCTTATTTAGTCATAATACTCACCCTATTGTCCTTCTCTAATCTACTAAAGAGCATAACTTTCCCATCTCCTCTTCCTTCTCCCTAAGACACGCAGTATAATCCCTCTGTACCTATAAGGTGAGAAATCTATCATATGAAAGTGCAGGTCTTTAGTAGAAACTGCCAAAGCTGATATCCAGGGGCAGTCCAGGTCAGACTGAAAATGTGAAAATTAATTAATGGAAATTCTAAAGCAGTTAGTTTGATCTCCGAGTAGATGAAAGGTCTATCTGGGATTTGCTGTTTTGTGTGAGGCCTCTACAGGATAGATTTTTTCAAGCAATTGACCTGTTGGCTCCCGCTGATTATCCTATTGTCTGATCTGATATTAGGAATGGAAATGGAAAATAAATTAAGGGAACACATCCATTTAGCACCTTATAAAAACTAATTATAAGGGCATGCAGTATGACCTTACCAAGAAGACGTGCTAATGCCTGCATCTGTGGGTAGAATTCAGAAGCCCTTTGTTAGCCAAGAGGAGCAACGCTGTATGGATTTGCTCATTTTATCCACACATTCTTAATACGGACTGACACGAGTCAGCATTGGCACTTCATAGCACTTGAACTCAGGGTTCATTTCTGTAGAACATTCTCCTATCACTCACCGACTCCAGTATTCTCTTGCAGTTTAAAACCATTTCATTTGACTGATTGTTGACGCTGAATGTACACGTATGTATAAAGCTGAACGCTTCTGTGTTAGATCTGTGACAGACTATCCTCCCTCCAGAGGTGAAATTCTGCCTTTTAATCTTTACAGCTTGGTGGTTCTCCTTCACAGGCTTATAGTAGGTATTCTAAATGGATACTCACACAGTATTTACTGTAAATCTAAATATAAAAATCTTCTTTGGGTGTTATAAAAATCAAACTTGAATTTGTAATTTATAGCTATGCAATAAAGAAGGGCTATTTGTTGACAAAAATGTAATCCAAGCCAAATTTATCACGCAAATACATTTGACAGGCAAAATTCACACTTGCTAATACAACTTTGAGGAAGAAGCAGAAGGAAGAAACAAAGGTTGCTGACAGAATAAAGCTAGTAGCTTAGTAAATAAGGCATACAAACTATATTGAAAGCAAGTACTTGTAACATCCTGTCTGGCTAAGATCATATATAAAACTGTGGAGCAGACCGAGCCACTCATTATAAAAAAATCAGAAAATCTCAGTGACTTTGAGAGAGGGCCAGTTGGTGGGACATACAGTATTGGTCAGGACTTTCAATTAACAAGCCGATGTTTCACAAAGCTTCACAATGGCCACCATTACGTTTGTCTTGAAGTCTGTGGGTAAGATGTCATCAGCTAAGGGCTCCTTTGGTTGAAAGACCAAATTCCTTGACTAAGATATTCATGCGTTTCCAATGTAAGGGAAAAACAAACATAACTGAATGACTTGCATTAAAATGTCAACTCAATTGAGGAAACGAAAAATTCAATTGTTGCTTGATAACATCACAGAGAGGGATGGCAGAGTCAGGTTGCATTGTATAATTGACTTATTGTGCCTGAAAAAACACTTTTGTAGGTAATGTGATGTAATGAACACAAGCAATGGTCTACTAATAGTGGAAAAACAAGTGGAAAATTGTGTGTGGTGCAGATTAAAAGTAGGGTATCATTCTGCCACTGTGAAGTGAAAGGCAGAGTTGTAAAAATCCGTCACAGTCTAATTGGGCCAATCAAAAAAAAAAGGGTGCCAAAATATCAATTCATAATATGCAAAACAAAAGTCAAAGCAACAAAATACACTCTAGAATCATTTTGTTGCTAACTAAATAAATGTCAGTCAGTCAGTCATTATGCAACTAACTACAAGGCCACGGGGATCTGCTGGAGCCAATCCCAGCCAACACAGGGCATAAGGCAGGAACAAACCCCAGGCAGGGCGCCAGCCCACCACAGAACAATGAATGTATCATTAACAAATGACTGAAAGATTGGCTGGAGAATTAGACAATCCATATGGCAGCACTTCATATTCATAATACCATTTAGTTGTTAAGCATCTTCCTTTTTTATACAGATTAATTTATAGCTGCTGTGTAAATCCAATTAAGCAAAAACAGTTTGACTCTGTCACCTGACTCAGCAATGATGAAATCAATAGAGTAGGATAGCTAGTTTCAAAGGTAATATCATTATGTTGTACAATGGTCGAAACATGGGTGTAAGGAAGAGGATTTCTTTTGGACAAAGTCCACCACTGGATAGCTGAAAAATCTAATAAACTCATTCTGAAATTTGCTCATGGCTCTGGATTCTGGTCTAGATTTGCACAAAAGTTTCTTTTTGGTAAAGCTGTGCGAGGCAAAATATCAATTGAATGATCAACTCAAATCAACTCAACATGATATTCTTCTGGAAAAATAAAGTGGATAGGACTGGCAGGCTTTGTTGGGCTGAATGGTGTTCTTGTGTAGATTGTTCTAACTTTATATAAATAGGTACCGCAGCACTCCAGTTCACCAGAATGCTAAGTTATTTTGATATTGCACTTCTGTGGATCTTTTTTGCCTGCTGCCATTTGGCAGTTCACCACTTCCTACTGACGTCTTCTCTCCAGCCAGAAGCCTTAGAAAGACAGAACAGACTCAATGAATGTCAAGATTTAACTGAGTCAGGCCAGTAAAATAGTAATGCTTTTGGAGTGTTATTTTGAACTTTTCCTGTATAAATTTAAGACAAAATATTCAAAAGCAAAAAAATGTTCCAGCGGCACGGTGGCGCAGTGGGTAGCGCTGCAGCCTCGCAGCTGGGAGACCTGAGGACCTGGGTTCACTTCCCGGGCCCTCCCTGCGTGGAGTTTGCATGTTCTCCCCATGTCTGCGTGGGTTTCCTCCGGGCACTCTGGTTTCCTCCCACAGTCCAAAGACATGCTGGTTAGGTGGATTGGCGATTCTAAATTGGCCCTAGTGTATGCTTGGTGTGTGGGTGTGTTTGTGTGTGTCCTGCGGTGGGTTGGCACCCTGCCTGGGATAGGTTCCTGCCTTGTGCCCTGTGTTGGCTGGGATTGGCTCCAGCAGACCCCCGTAACCCTGTGTTCGGATTCAGAGGGTTGGAAAATGGATGGATGGATGAAAAAATGTTCCTTCTTCAATAAGTAAGCAACCTGTGCATACAAGGTGTAAACACAATCAATCAGCCCCTTCCCAATTGGTCCTCTATCTATCATGTTAATTCTCAATGTCTGTTTAATTGGAAATTTCTGCCATCAAATTTAATGTTAAAGGCCTGAGATCTCAAATTAATTATTTTTTTCACCAGCATTAAAACGGTTTAAACTGGTGAGAAAACTGACTGATCAATCCCGCATAGGCCAGCCACAGCTGGCTTGCCATACAGTCATATGAAAAAGTTTGGGAACCCCTCTCAGTCTGCATAATAATTTACTTTCAACAAAAAAGATAACAGTGGTATGTCTTTCATTTCCTAGGAACATCTGAGTACTGGGGTGTTTTCTGAACAAAGATTTTTAGCGAAGCAGTATTTAGTTGCATGAAATTAAATCAAATGTGACAAACTGGCTGTACAAAAATTTGGGCCCCCTTGTAATTTTGCTGATTTGAATGCATGTAACTGCTCAATACTGATTACTTGCCACATCAGATTGGTTGGATTAGCTCGTTAAGCCTTGAACTTCATAGACAGGTGTGTCAAATCATGAGAAAAGATATTTAAGGTGGTAAAATTGCAAGTTGTGCTTTCCTTTGACTCTCTTCTGAAGAGTGACAGCATGGGATCCTCAAAGGAACTCTCAAAAGATCTAAAAACAAAGATTGTTCAGTATCATGGTTTAGGGGAAGGCTACAAAAAGCTATCTCAGAGGTTTAAACTGTCAGTTTCAACTGTAAAGAATGTAATCAGGAAATGGAAGGCCACAGGCACAGTTGCTGTTAAACCCAGGTCTGGCAGGCCAAAAAAAATACAGGAGCGGCATATGCACAGGATTGTGAGA
The DNA here is from genome assembly GCF_900747795.2 of Erpetoichthys calabaricus. NCBI lineage: Eukaryota > Metazoa > Chordata > Cladistia > Polypteriformes > Polypteridae > Erpetoichthys > Erpetoichthys calabaricus. Next base: position 180,604,719 of record NC_041399.2, on the reverse strand, counting down.
ATGGTTACAGACAACCCACAAATCACCTCCAAAGACCTGCAAGAACATCTTGCTGCAGATGGTGTATCTGTACATCGTTCTACAATTCAACGCAATTTGCACAAAGAACATCTGTATGGCAGGGTGATGAGAAAGAAGCCCTTTCTGCACTCATGCCACAAACAGAGTCGCTTGTTGTATGCAAATGCTCATTTAGACAAGCCAGTTAATTTTGGAACAAAATGCTTTAGACTAATGAGACAAAAATTTAGTTATTTTGTCATAACAAAAAGCATTTTGCATGGCAGAAGAACACCGCATTCCAAGAAAAACACTGGCTACCTACTGTCAAATTTGGTGGAGGTTCCATCATGCTGTGGGCTACGTGGCTAGTTCAGGGGCTGGGGCCCTTGTTAAAGTCGAGGGTCGGATGAATTCAACCCAATATTAACAAATTCTTCAGGATAATGTTCAAGCATCAGTCACAAAGTTAAAGTTACGCAGGGGTTGGATATTCCAACAAGACAATAACCCAAAACACAGTTTGAAATCTACAAAGGCATTTATGCAGAGGGAGAAGTACAATGTTCTGGAATGGCCGTCACAGTCCCACGACTTGAATATCATCGAAAATCTATGCGATGATTTGAAGCAGGCTGTCCATGCTCGGCAGCCATGAAATTTAGCTGAACTGGAGAGATTTTGTATGGAAGAATCATCAAAAATACCTCCATCCAGAATCCAGACACTCATCAAAGGCTATAAGAAACGTCTAGAGGCCAAAAGGAGGCTCAACTAAGTATTGATGTAATATCACTGTTGGGGTGCCCACATTTATGCAACTGTCTAATTTTGTTAATGCATATTGCATATTTTCTGTTAATCCAATAAACTTAATGTCACTGCTGAAATACTACTGTTTCCATAAGGCATGTCATTATTATTATATTAATGTCAATATTAATATATTAAAAGGAAGTTGCTACTTTGAAAGCTTAGCCAATGATAAATAAAAATCCAAATTAAGAGAGGTTCCCAAAATTTTTCACATGACTGTATTTCTTCAATAATTCTGAGTATTTATTCACAAAACGATATGAATATCAATAATATAAACTTAACCCCACAAAAGCACATCTATTTCTCTCCTATGTGCTTAATCTTATAACTTTTATTAACTTAATGAAGTTTTCCATAACTGTAAATTTAATGGAATCTTCTTGAATATTCAAAGGTATTCCTACAATTCCCTTATGCACTTGTGGAAAGAATTCAGAGTACTGTACATCTGAAATTCTTCCAATGTGAACATATATTTCTCAGGGACATTTTAATTTAGACTGAACTCCACTCATCTCATGGTTTATCATTTTCTTTAGATTTTTTTTTAAGATTGCATATATTTGGATGCTGCAAATAGCTATTTTTTTCTTTTCAGCATAAAGAGCAAAGCAGAGGATGTCAAGTTTATTATCAAGTGCATATAGTATAGATAAATTGTTACTTGCATGTCTATCATAACAGTTGGCAATAACACAATGGCAACAAAAGACACGCACACAGACACACAATAGTTTATATAGAATAGAACATATCCTGAACAAATTCTTGAGAACACTATAAGAATTCTGGGTAGGGCCTCCATTTGATCTCAGAACAGCTTCAGTTCTTCATGGCATGGATTCCATAAGATTTTGGAAACATTCTTTTGAAATTCTGGTCCATGTTAACATGATTGCATCACACAATTTCAGTGGATTTGTCAGCTGTACATTCATGCTGTGAATCTTCTGTTCTTCCACATTCCATACATGGAATACATAGGTGAGAAGGCCACTTAAGAACACTGAACTCATACCATGTTCATGTAACCATTTTTAGATTACATTTTCTTTCTGACATGGTGCATTATAATGCTGGATGCAACCATTAGAAAATATTAAAATTAGAAAGTGGTCAGCAACAATACTCAAATAGGCCCTGACATTCAAGCGATGATTGATTGGCATTAATGGACCCAAAGTGTGCCAAGAAACATTCCTCACACCATTACATAACCACCATTAGACAAGACTATGACACAAGGCAGCTTGGATGCATCAATTCTTGCTGTTGATGCCACATTTTGATCCTACCATCTGTGTTACTCAGCAGAAATTGAAGCTCATCAGACAAATCTTCGATATTCCAATCTTTAACTGTCCGGTTTTAGTGAGCCTGTTCCCATGACTGCCTCAGCTTTGTATTTTTGGCAGACAGGAGTGTAACCCGACATGGTCTTCTGCTGTTGTAGCTCATCTTGCCTCAAGGTATGACGTGTTGTGCATTCTGAAATGCTTTTCTGATTACCATAGTTGTACTGAGTAGTTACCTGAGTTACTGTTGCCTTTCTGTCAGCTGAAACCATTCTGGCCATTCTTCTCTGACCTCTCTCCTCAGCAAGGCGTTTCAATCTGTAGAACGCCTGCTCGCTGGATGTTTTATTTTGTTTTCATATCATTCTGAGTAAACTCTAGAGACAGTTGTGTGTGAAAATCCCAGTAAATAATACATAAAGCTAAATATAAATAAAGCAAATCTACATCATTGAACCTATCTTCACCAAATTTTTCCCCATTTGAACAGGGGCTATGTTTTGTTGTGAAATTTAGTTGCTTCACCCTTCCCAGTCAGTATAGGGTTGTAGCAGAAAAATCAAAAATATATCCCTGTGTGTTTTATTATTTCTAGGTTAATTTGTCAGAGTTTTGGTTGTCCTTGTCCTATGTAACTCAGATGTTTTGTACCTATTGTGTCCTGAACAGCTACCAAGGGAATGATGAGATAATAAAGAAACTTGTTATTTTGTTCTTAATAAGAATTTATATGTAAAAAATTCCTCATTTAGATATCGATCTGTGATATTAAAATATAGGTGTGTTAAAGGATTATACCATTTATCTATATGCTGATTGGCACAAACTAATATTCCTTAGTTTTGTCATGTTGATCTGATCTGATTACATGGCATGTTGTAGTAAAGGATGCCAATCTTTGAAGCTATAATAACATTAAATTCTTTATTTTCCGGAGTATTTCTGTGAGAGGGTACCCTTATTAGTGTATATTATACAGTATGTATAGTCTTTTTTGTTATTTGAGTGTTCTTCTTTTTAAGACTGCATATGAGTCCAACTGTCTGTTAAAGGTGTTTTCATTTGATAGCCATGATTCAGCCACCTCTCTGGAACTCTTAGCATTAGCCCTGAATTTTACTTGCACAGTGTCCCAGTTAAACATGTGTCCTGTAGAAAGACGTTTCCCTGTACAATTAAATTATTTCTTTGCTGTCCACACCAAATGACAAAACCAACGTATAAAGATAAACATAAATAATAAGTAGCAGATAGATAATATGTAGCAGAGGCAGCATAAAGTATAAAAACAGAATAGAAGTATAAAGTGTAATGTGCAGGTAGGTGTGTGATGGACAAGTCAAATACAGTTGTGTGAGGTAGATAGAATGAGATGAACCATGGTTATAAACTCCAGTCAGTTATTTAGGAATCTAATGACCTTGGAAAAGAAAGAGTTCTTTAGCCTGGAAGTCCTGCATTTCATGATTCTATACCTCCTGCCTGAGGGTAGAAGTGTAAACAGTTCGTGTTGGGGGTGGATGGGGTCCCTGAGGATTGAGGCAGTTCTCCTGTGGACTCTGCAGTTGTAGATGCTCTGCAGAGGGGGCAGTGGGGTCCTGGAGATCTTCTCAGCAGTCTTTACCACTCTCTGCAGGCATTAGCAGTCCATAGCAGTAATGTTGCTGTACCACACGGTGATGCAGCTGGTCAAGATGCTCTCAACAATGCAGCTGTAAAAGTTGCCGAGGATCTTAGTCGATATACCAAACTTCCTCAGCTTCCTCAGAAAGTACAGCCGCTGTTGAGCCCTCTTGACCAGCTGTGTGGTGTTAAGTGTCCAAGTGAGGTCCTCATTGATGTAGACGTCCAGATATTTAATGCTGCTCACCCTCTCCACTTTAAGCCCTTGGATGAACAGTGACAGGTGAGGTCTTCTCTCCTTCCTCATGTCCACTATCATCTCCTTCATCTTGTCTATGTTGAGGGTGAGGTTGTTGTCCTCACACCATGACGCCAGACTGTCCACCTCCCTACTGTAGACCGCCTCATCCCCACTAGTGATGCGTCTTATCACTGCGGTGTCGTCTCCAAACTTTAGGATGATGTTATTTTTATGGGAGTCAACACAGTCGTGGGTGAACAGGGTGTAGAGGATGGGGCTGAGGACGCATCCCTGCGGGGTGCCTGTGTTTCTGATAATGGTGGCTGAAATCCTATTACCAATCCTGACAGACTAGGGCTTGCCAGTCAGAAAGTCTAGGAGCCAGTCACAGAGGGTGGGGTGCAGGCCAAGTACAGACAGTTTATGGGTGAGTTTATGGGGGATAACTGTGTTAAAGACAGAGCTGTAGTCAGCAAAGAGCATCCTGATGTAGGAGTCTTTGTTCTCCAGATGGGAGAAGGAATAATGTAGTGGGGCGACGATGGCATCTGAGGTGGACCTGGTGGGCCGGTAGGCAAACTGCAGGGGGTCCAGAGTGTCCAGTATGCTGCTCTGAATGTGGGCCAGCACCACTCTCTCAAAACACTTCATGATGATTTGGAGTGAGTGCTACTGGCCTCTAGTCATTCAGGCAGGTGGGTGGGCTTTTTTTAGCAAGGGGCACGATGATTGTAGGTGTAATGTTGTCCCGCATCCACAAGAGAATGTCCAATGAACAAAGGCAAGTCGCTAATGTAAGATAGTAAACCATGAGGTGTACATCCATGCATCTGGGCATCATGCTGTCCACAACAGGGCTGGAATGTCCAATGAAGAAAAGCAATAAAAAGCACAAAGAAAGGTGAACATAAGGGTTGGCATATCTGGTGAACAGAGATTTGTAAATGCAAGACGCAATTGAAACAGTCTGACTTACCATTCTACCATTAATTTTGTGGTATATATAAATATATATATATATATATATATATATATATTTATATATATACACTAACTAAATTGTAGTATTGGTGATCCTGCTGTCCATTGTTTTTCCCGTCACCTGCTCCAGCCACCCACCTTTCACTGTTACTACTATACTGTAGTACCATGGGGTGAACGTTATCCACTTTGTGATATTGCTATAAATACTTTTTTTTTTAATTTAAAATTGCCATTAAATGCAAAAGTACAGGTGCTGGTAATTCTGCTAAGCCTAAGAGAAGGCATGAAGTCCTTTCTTTAAACATGATAGCTGAAACTCTTGATTTCGTATTGAAAGATAAAAAGTCCTATACTAAAGCTGCCAGAATGTACAAGAAGAATGAATCATCAGTTGTGAAGTGATATAAAAGAATGATGAAATTTGTGTTAGTGTTGCTTGTGCTCCTAAAAACTGGTAAAGTTACATCCCTAGTTCTTGATAAATGCAGCACTGAATGTAGGGTTCAATATTATCTGAATAATTTCAGTCATCCACAGGGGTCATGGAACGTATTCTTCTTGGATATAGGGGAACAATTTTATTCATTAATTGGAACACCCAAGACCACTGATTATTTAGCGGCATGGATTTTAGAGAAGATTAAATTTTTGAATCATTTATTGAAATTCAGTGTTTTACATTTTTGAACACTTTCTCATTGTTTAATAAACTCTGCTTAGCTTTTGGACAAAATGTCTTGCTTGTGCGCTCACTTACCCTGGTCCATCTCAGTTATGGTTACTGATACCCCCAGAATAGAAGGTTGTGCACACGTGCTGCAATCACAGGACATCACACACCCTGGAATAATAGACCAAGAGGCACTGATATAGAATATAAAAGTATTTCCTCCCTGAGCGTCCATGTATGTTTCTTTTTCTAAACTGGTCGACTAAGGACATGTGTATAAGCATTGTGGCGGATGGCCGGGACCCTTGCCCAGCCATCCTATTCAGAGTGTTACCTTCCCCACACCGCTACATGGCAGCCCCCCTAGGTTGCAGCGGTGCCTCAGACTCCCACAGGGCATCTTGGGAGTTGGAGTTGGTTAAAGCCCTGTTGGGATCCGAGGGTGCCACCAGGGGGTGCTGTAACAGCTGCTGAGCCCTCTTGGGCGGGTTTTCCGCCACACCTGGAGGTGCTACCGGAAGTAGGTCAACGAGCACCTGGAGCACTTCCAGGGGTATTATAAAAGGAGCCAGCAGTCGTTACTCCGAGAGCCAGAGTCAGAAGGAGTGAGACGAAGCTTAACTGTAGGAGAAAAAGAAGAAGAAGAAGAAGAGTACTGTATAGAGGTGAGCTTGTGTTTTGGGAACTGTGTTTGACTTTTGGGGATGAGGAAGGCGTTTCCCACAAGGAAAAATAAAAATGAAATCTTGTGTTTGCTTTGAATCTATGTCCTATGCCTGTCTGTGTCAGGGCTGGCCTTTACAGAATGTATTGAACTAGTGGCTGAGAGGTGTTGATCAGCTGGCAAACATTTATCAGAGAATATAATTTGGCACAGAACAGTAGGAAGTGTCAAAATGGCCAAAAGACAGAGAGGGAAAACCAACATTGGGATTGGGGAGACAATTTGAAATTCCTGGACAGGAAGAAGACCTCTGGATATCATGGAAGAGCAACAGGTAGGAAACAAGTATGAGTGCATAAAAAGGCCAAGGTGTGACCTGGGAGGAAATATCTAATGTTCTGCTAGGATGCTAGAGTGAAGTCAACCTCAGGCCTTGAGGATGTCTGAAACTGTACATAAGGTGGGAGTAGCAGCTTTTGTGGTAGACAAATTGTGAGCCACACTGTCGAGGCCAGTAAGGCAGCAGGTTTATTTATTGTATCTATTGCTTCATACTTTCTGTTTCTGTTCTTTTATTTTGATTCTTTGTTTACTATCTTATATATAAACATCTACGCGTGGAAGTGTGCGTGTCTGTCTGTCCAGCCTGAAAGTGTGAGGCTACAGCATGAAGCTCAAAGAAAGCGACCCTTTCACCAAAGCGAAACTGCTGAGAAAAAACAGAAACTTGCTTAGCCGCCAATACACAAACCAGGTGAGCACATCAGCAAAACTAAACTGCCGAAAAAAAGAGAACCTTGCTTAGTTGCTAATGCACAACCGATGCGATTGATTAATTGAAGTGCCAGAATCCATGGTTTCTATGCTTTGTACAGCACATGCTTACACAGCTAGTAGATTATAAAAACACACACCACTTTTTCATACTTCTATCCTCAAGAGCCTTACTTTGAGTGTGGAGGAATGCCACTTGAAAGTTCTCTCTTGATACAAGGCCAGTCTGAACATGGTTCCTGCTTTGTCCCCACTGTTGCAAAAATAATCTCCAGCTTCATATACAGTAGTAAAGGTTACAAATACTTTATATGATTGCATAGATAGGCCCAACTTGAAAAATGGCTGATATCAATTAAATAAAGAAGTCTAATTAATTAAAGCTAACAAATAAGTAATTAAGAGGGGAGGGCATTTAGTATAACTGGCCAAAGGGTCTGAATGTTGCTGAGACAAGTAAGATGAGAAGACTAACCAAAAATGTCTTTGTAGAATGTCTGCCATTAAGGAACTGACACAATTTAAAAGAAAGCCTGGTCAGAAATGAAGTTCTAATTAAACTAAAAAAAAATGGGCTTATTCATTGTCTTGTCCATGTGACCACCTAAGTGTGCCAAAAATTAGCCAGAAAAAAGCCTGAGCTCTGCCCCCTCATGTGCATCCTTGACTACTGACGAACACCAGACTCAGACCTTCACTTTGAGCTCAGGCATTTTAATGACAGCACATGAAAGGTGATACTTACTATGTGAGTTGTAGCCATACAGTGACATTTCCAGAGGCTTTGAGAAAATAGGAAAATCTTCATTATATTTTTTCAGTGAAATAAGATGGTCTTAAGCAGCTGCATCCAAAGAGGCAGTGGCAGCGAAATAGAGTTTCCAAAATCTCCTTGTCTTCTTCAAACCTGTGTGACACCGAATGCCTGCAGCGATTATTAATAAATAAATAGAGTGTAGCTGACAGCCTGCTGCTGCAGGAGGACATCTAAAGAGATGCCAGGATCGTGTTGATTCTTATGAAAGTACCTGCTGTCCTTTCTCTTAATGGTGCTTTTTCCTCTTCAAACGACTGTGGGCACTTCTCCCAGCTTTAGCCTAGGGCTTGAATAGTAGAAGACTACTCTCTAAATACTCCCCTACCCCAAAATCCTTCAGGGCATTCAGATTGTATCTTCTGCACTGAGGACTGGCACTGGCAAACAAAACAGATTGTTTTTTTTTTGCAATGTTATGAAATGTAATATCAGTGTCAGTCGTCAACTATCATTGCTATAACATATCTAGCAGATTAGCTCATACAATCGTTTGAATTCTGCTTGATTTGGTAATGTGTCACATTTATTAAATTGCTTTTAGTACCAACAAAGAATCTTTTACTTTTTCATTATTTCACATTTCTTGACTTGTGAGTACTGGAGACCACCACATTACCTGAAGGAAGTGATAGTCTGCTATCTATAATTCTTTTATTTATTTTTTTTATTTCATCCATCCATTTTCCAACCCGCTGAATCCGAACACAGGGTCACGGGGGCCTGCTGGAGCCAATCCCAGCCAACACAGGGCACAAGGCAGGAACCAATCCCGGGCAGTGTGCCAACCTACCGCAGGACACACACACATCCACACACCAAGCACACACTAGGGCCAATTTAGAATCGCCAATCCACCTAACCTGCATGTCTTTGGACTGTGGGAGGAAACCGGAGCACCCGGAGGAAACCCACACAGACATGGGGAGAACATGCAAACTCCATGCAGGGAGGACCTGGGAAGTGAACCCAGGTCCTCAGGTCTCCCAACTGCGAGGCAGCATTTATTAAAAGCATATAACACACCATACAATCAAGTCAAACTAAATTCAAATAAGCCTCCACCAATGAGAAAGAGAAGAAGGCCAACAACCACAGCAAAATTGTTAGGAGTAGTAAAAAGAGAAAGGAGTCTTTTCCCCCAGTATAAATGCTTATTCTAAAATATTATTGATTAGGTCCTGCCAGGTTTTAAAAAAGTTTTGCACAGATCCTCTAAGTGAGAATTACATTTTTTCCAATTTCAAATACCGATAGTACATAACATCAGTTACCCACTAACTTAAAAAAGGTGGGTTAGGATTCTTCCAGTTGAGCAAGATAAGTCTACAAGCTAGCAGTGAAGTAAAGGCAATTATAGTTTGTTTGTCCTTCTTCACCTTAACCCATCTGGGAATCCACCAATCACAGCTGTTAGTGGATTAGGAGGGATTGTGACACCAAGGCTGTCTGATAGGCATTTAAAATTTTTCGTCCAGAATGATGTTAATTTGGTACGTGCCGAAATCATGCTATCTATAATCCTAACATCACACAAAAAGAATGAATGTGTTCACTGTTGTTTCACTTTAAGTTCATTCCAGTTTGATAATTTCTTTATTTTGTTATTGCTGTCAAAGTTCCTGTAGTTTTTGTGCCAGCCCACTGTCAGATATTAGTCTTTAATTACACAAATTGATTACAATATTATAATTTTTCCACTCTTTTTCCAAGTGAATAGGAATTCTGATGAGGCAAAACTTTTAAAGAATTTATCCACCTAGAGAAGTTCAATGGCTTTGAAAATACTTATTATAAAATATGTCAGAATCGCTCCAAGCCTGGAGCAAAGCAATCCAGCAACTTAGACCTCTTTAACATTTAGTGAAACAAGGCCAATGCTCATTACATTAATTGGCTCAACAGTTTAGTCAGGTCAGGTCAGGTTGGGAAGCAATGCGCTGGTAGAGTGTGTTCCCGCACCCACCACACAATGAAACAGCTTGGGATCTTAGTTGGCACCCCCCCAGGCAGACACGCTCTCCACGCCCACCCTCCGGAAATGACCATCTTTCCACTGCAGCCAGGTGTTACGTGGGCATCAACAATGAGGATCCTGTGATCTGGATCACCCTCAGGGAATCACGCCACAAGGCCATAGTCCCATAACTGATGCTCCCTCGCAATGCAGATAATGTGCTTCATTTTGGAATCTGTGAGCAACCACTCGTTTGACACAAAGTGAAACCAGTGGTACCCAAGGATTCTCCAAAGAGACACAGTACCAAAGGAGGGGCCAGTCTTCATCTCAGGTCACTGGATAGCATCCATTTCTCGTAACCATAGAACAAAACAAGAAGAACCAGAACTCTAAAGACTTGTACCTTCGTCCTTTTGCAGAGACATCAGGAGTGGCACACACCCCTTTCCAGCGACATTATGACCCCCTCATGCTCTCCTGATCCATTTACTGACTTCACAGGAAGAATCACCAGAGACATGAATGTCACTCCCAAGGTAAGTAAACCTCTCGACGAGGCCAACATTCTCTCTACAGACAGACACACTGCTGATGGCTGTGCCCAAGAGGTTCTTAAAAGCCTGGATCTTGGTTTTTATCCAGGACACTCACAAGCCCAGACTCCTTGCTCAGTCTCTCAAGTGCCTCGATCAGAGCCTCCATTGACTCCATGAAGATCACAGAATCATCAGCAAAGTCAAGATCAGGGAATCTTTCTTCACCAAAAGATGCCTCACAGCTGCTGGACCCCACAACCCTGCCCAATACCCAGTCCATGCAAGCATTTAACAATAGTAGGAGCAGCAGCAAGAACACACCCCTAACAAACCCCAGAATCAACTGGGGAAAACACATGATATCCAGCAACATTGAGGGGATCCTGCAAAGTCTCAGGATGTCTCACAGGGCAGCTCAATCAATTGAGTTGAACGCTTTACGAAAATTGACAAAGGATATACAGGTGCTGGTCATAAAATTAGAATATCATGACAAAGTTGATTTATTTCAGTAATTCCATTCAAAAAGTGAAACTTGTATATTAGATTCATTCATTACACACAGACTGATGTATTTCAAATGTTTATTTCTTTTAATGTTGATGATTATAACTGACAACTAATGAAAGTCCCAAATTCAGTGTCTCGGAAAATTGGAATATCAATTAAGACCAATGCAAAAAAAGGATTTTTAGAAATGTTGGCCAACTGAAAGGTATGAACATGAAAAGTATGAGCATGAACAGCACTCAATATTTAGTTGGGGCTCCTTTGGCCTGGATTACTGCAGCAATGCGGCGTGGCATGGAATCGATCAGTCTGTGGCACTGCTCAGGTGTTATGAGAGCCCATAATTCATTACATTTATATAGCGCTTTTCTCAGTACTCAAAGCGCTATCCACACAGGGAGGAACCGGGAAGCGAACCCACAATCTTCCACAGTCTCCTTACTGCAAAGCAGCAGCACTACCACTGCGCCACATGTTGCTCTGATAGTGGCCTTCAGCTCTTCTGAATTGTTGGGTCTGGCGTATTGCATCTTCCTCTTCACAATACCCCATAGATTTTCTATGGGGTTAAGGTCAGGCGAGTTTGCTGGCCAATCAAGAACAGGGATACCATGGTCCTTAAACCAGGTACTGGTAGCTTTGGCACTGTGTGCAGGTGCCAGGTCTTGTTGGAAAATGAAATCTGCATCTCCATAAAGTTCGTCAGCAGCAGGAAGCATGAAGTGCTCTAAAACTTCCTGGTAGATGGCTGCGTTGGACCTCAGAAAACACAATGGACCAACACCAGCAGATGACACGGCACCCCAAACCATCACTGACTGTGGAAACTTTACACTGGACCTCAAGCAACGTGGATTCTGTGCCTCTCCTCTCTTCCTCCAGACTCTGGGACCTTGATTTCCAAAGGAAATGCAAAATTTACTTTCATAAGAGAACATAACTTTGGACCACTCAGCAGCAGTCCAGTCCTTTTTGTCTTTAGCCCAGGCGAGACGCTTCTGACGCCGTCTCTTGTTCAAGAGTGGCTTGACATAAGGAATGCGACAGCTGAAACCCATATCTTGCATACGTCTGTGCGTGGTGGTTCTTGAAGCACTGACTCCAGCTGCAGTCCACTCCTTGTGAATCTCCCCCACATTTTTGAATGGGTTTTGTTTCACAATCCTCTCCAGGGTGCGGTTATCCCTATTGCTTGTACACTTTTTTCTACCACATCTTGTCCTTCCCTTCGCCTCTCTATTAATGTGCTTGGACACAGAGCTCTGTGAACAGCCAGCCTCTTTAGCAATGACCTTTCGTGTCTTGCCCTCCTTGTGCAAGGTGTCAGTGGTCGTCTTTTGGACAACTGTCAAGTCAGCAGTCTTCCCCATGATTGTGTAGCCTACAGAACTCGACTGAGAGACCATTTAAAGGCTTTTACAGGTGTTTTGAGTTAATTAGCTGATTAGAGTGGGGCACCAGTGTCTTCAATATTGAACCTTTTCACAATATTCTAATTTTCCGAGATACTGAATTTGGGACTTTCATTAGTTGTCAGTTATAATCATCAACATTAAAAGAAATAAACATTTGAAATACATCAGTCTGTGTGTAATGAATGAATCTAATATACAAGTTTCACTTTTTGAATGGAATTACTGAAATAAATCAACTTTGTCATGATATTCTAATTTTATGACCAGCACCTATATATATATCCACATTAATACATGTATTGAAAATTTTTATTGATAAATTAAGAAAAACAATGATAATTTGGGATGGTTTTGTACAATATAATCAAAAATGTACACCCATCCCCCTTTGCATCAATGCAGCTGAAGAAGAACAGGGTCTAACTTTAAGTTCCTCTGCATTTACATCACAGAGGATCTAACTTGGACAATTAACACTTCCTCCTTGGTAAGGAAGGCTCAGCAACACCTTAATTTCTTAAGGAGGTTGAAAAAGTCCTATCTGTCTTCTAAATTGCTTGCCAATTTTTACAGATGCATAGTAGAGGGCGCCCTAAACCGTTGCCTAACTGTGTGATTTGGGAACTGCACACAGACTGATCAGAAAGCTGTGAAGAGGACTACTAAAACTGAAAAGCATATCATTGGCATCCTACTTCCAGCTGTGAAGGACATCTACACAAAACAATGCTTGTGGAGATGGATCCATATCACCCCTGATACTACACACCCCAGCTATGACCTGTTTTCACTCTTTCCTTCACGAGGGTACTACAGATATACTCAGGCCCGATCCTCTAGGCTAAAAAATAGCTTCTTTCCCAAGGCTGTGACATTCCTAAATACTCAACAGTGGCTCCATGCTCTGGAACTCTGAACTGCCTATTGACTACTCCCTAGCATTTGCACATTTATTGCCTTTTCCCTTTTTATATTATTTTTTTTTCTTGCTGCTGTTATGTTGGTTTTCTTTTAGCATAAATATCTTCATTGTACACATTCTCAGGTAGTATACACTCACAGGCCACTTTATTAGGTATACCTGTTCAACTGCTTGTTAATGCAAATATCTAATCAGCCAATCACAATGAAGCAACTCCATGCATTTAGGCATGTAGACATTGTCAAGATGATCTGATGAAGTTTAAAATGAGCATCAGAATGTGGAAGAAAGGTAATTTAAGTGACTTTGAATGTGGTATGGTTGTTGGTGCCAGACAAGCTGGTCTGAGTATTTCAGAAACTGCTGATCTACTGGGATTTTCACGCACCACCATCTCTAGGGTTTACAGAGCATGGTCTGAAAAAGTGAAAATATCCAGTGAGTGGCAGTTCTCTGGGCGAAAATGCCTTGTTGATGCCAGGAGTCAGAGGAGAATGGCCAGAGTGGTTGAAGCTGATAGAAAGGCAAAAGTAACTCAAACAACCACTTGTTATAACTGAGGTATGCAGAAGAACGTCTCTAAATGTACAACATCTCAAACCTTGAAGCAGATGGGCTACAGCAGCAGGAGACCACACTGGGTACCACCCCTGTCTGCCTAGAACAGGCAACTGAGGCTACAGTTTGCATGGGCTCAACAAAATAGGACAATAGAGGATTTGAAAAACTGGTCTGATGAGTCTTGATTTCTGCTGTGACCTTCAGATGGTAGGGTCAGAATTTGGCATCAACAGCATGAAAGCATGTATCCATCCTGCCTTGTATCAGCAGTTCAGGCTGGTGGTGGTGGTGTAATGATGTGGGTGATATTTTCTTATATATTAACACTTTGGGCCCCTTAATACCAACTGAGTATGATTTACAGTAAATGCCACAGCCTACATGAGTATTGCTGCTGACCATGTCCATCCCTTTATTACCACAGTGTAATCTTTTCCTGATGATAACGCACAATGTCACAAAGCTCAAATAATCTCAAACTGGTTTCTTTTACATGACAATGAGTTCACTGTAATGAAATGGCCTTACAGTCACAAGATCTCAAACCAATAAAGCACCTTTGGGATGTGATGGAACAGAAGATTCAAATCATGGATGTGCAGCTGACAAATCTGCAGCAACTGCGTGATGCTATCATGTCAATATGGACTAAAATCCCTGAGGAATGTTTCCAGCACCTTGTTGAATCCATGCCATGAAGAATAACAACAGTTCTGAAGGCAACATGGTACTGGCAAGGTGTACCTAATACCGTGGCTGGTGAGTGTACAATGACAATAAAGTTAATCTGAATCGAGATACTGATCAGGACATTTGTGTTGTAACCAAGGTCCTGACTCTCTGTGGTCATTAAAGATCCCTGGGCATCCTTTATAAAGAGCAGGGTGTATCCCGATGTCCTGGCTAAATTGCCATCCATGGTCTAGTCATTTTAGCCCCCTCATCATCCTCTGTCTCTAACTGGTTATCTGTCTCTTGCTTCACCACCTAATAGTTCATGTGTGTTTAGTGTACTGGTGCAAAAATGGCTGCCATTGCATTATCCAGGTGGATGCTACACAGTAGTGGTGGTTGAAGTGGCTCCCCATTCACTATGAAATGCGTTTTGAGTTGTGACAAAAGTGCTATATGAATGTAAAGAATTATTATTATTATTATTCTAGCCCCCTCATTTATATTTCATGAGAAATAAGAATTGGCTCTAAATGTGCAATTCATTTACACTTTGCTGTTGCACAGTATGCACAGGATTTAGATGACAGTTCCTGCCAGATAAGCTGATAGAAGATCAGTGGGTATAGCCTGCAGTTAAACTTCATAGGCTGGCTGCCATTCCCACTGTGTGTAATCATCTCCTTGATTATTGGGCTTCATTAAACATAAACCATTGAAGTAGATTCAAAATGTGTGCTGTTTTAACCTACTGCAGTCTAGAATATGTTTCCTCAGTTGCTATTACCAACCATTTTTGATGTCAATATTGTACCAATAAAGCATTTAAATTCTATAAGTAATTATTATTAAGAAACTTAGTAAATATCTGATGAATATTATTTGTGCCTAAATAAACCCAATAGTTAATATCAAAAAATGCATATAACAAAATTATTTACAGCTTTTTTTTTCTTCTTTTTTTTGGTTAAGGCCCTTATAATTTAATTAACCACCAGAGGGAGCTCTTGTTCAAATTAAGAAACTTCAATTTTCGTGAAGGTCTGTTAGGTCTCCTGATGCTGCTTCACGGAGCATTCAAAAAGACAGGTTTATTTTGACACTATGCAATTGTTTTATTTACTAAACTGAGAAAAATATTTTAAGATATTGCTTAACAAAACACACACACCTGAATAGGAAAATGTGCATATTTGAAAAGGGATGGATGTATCAGAATAAATTTTCATATTATAAACAACACTGTGTACATCTGTTCATCCAATTTAGCATCACCAATCTAGCTTATCCGCTTATCTTTTCAACATTCAACATTCAAACTCCATGCTGGGAGTACTTAGATGCTTGTGTAAATGATAATGTAATAATCAATGTAATAAATAATTAATAAATTAGTAATAAATTAATGTAATAATGTAATAAAAAATATTATCAATCTGATTTTTGTTGAGTAATAGATATGTCACTTTTTTGCAAAGTTAAACTACTGGTGAATTAAAAGTTATTTAGGTGGCATAAACTTGGATTGAACATTTGTTAAAAGTTGGGCACCAAATTACCCAGGCTTTCCTTGCATTAAATCATAAGAATGATTTTACAATTTTGCTTACAGATGAGATTTGAGTCAATAATCTCTTCTTCCCAAATTTCCATATGAGAGTGTGTTCTACAAGTGAATGTTGTTGCTGTTCTTTTGGTGTCATTCAGCTCCTGCACTCATGTATGGAGAAGGCACCATGTACTGTATTTTACATCTAAAGATCTACATGTGGGCAATTTAGCATCTGTAAATTGTAGTGAGTGTGAATGGATGAGTGGGACCCTGATGAACTTGTACCTGGGCCAGGCCTGCTTCTCGTCTTGCATGAAGGGCTTCCTTCAATGTAAAAAATAAATGTAGGAAAAGGATGGATGAATGTAATGGTGGTGTGTCTACCTTATTTTAGCTTGAAGAGTGTACTGAATGAAACTAAAAAAATTAAAGGAAAAGGGGTGAGTAACCAAATGTGTCTTCTTTGGTTGAAAGGCAGCTGGCAAATGCCACAATACAGTACATTAATCTTGCTGTACTATGGGCTTTAGTCAGTTTTCCTGTCTCTCACTATTATGGCCTGTAGGAAGTGTTTCAGATACCTAAACCAAATGCACAATGTCCCCATATTCAAATAAACTACTTTTATTAAACAAAATACCTTCTAAGACACTTCTTTACCATAAACAATTATCTTCCACTTCCTTTGTTTTTTATTTATCTCCTTCTCTTTTAATCCTCCCATGACAAATGTTGCTCTTCTCCTCTCCCAACTCCAACTCCTCTGGGTGAGGCAAAGGGCTCCTATTAAGCCAGACCCAAGATTATGTCAGAATTGTCGTGAGAAAGCCCTTCTTGGTTAGGCAGAACTTCCATCTGACAGGGAAGTCTCCTCCCAGTAGCAACCTCTAGGGCCCCTAACTACCCCACCATGGCTACCCTACAGAACTACAACTCCCATACAGCACTGTGGTTGCCCAAAGAGGAACTACACCAGAATGATGCTGTCACCTAATGGACTGGGAAAGCATATGACCCGGGGAGCCAGTCACTCCTTTCCTTATATTATATATTTTCAACTGGAAAAGGTGACACCAACCATCCACTGACATCCTCTATCCATTATGAGTGCCTCCCTGTCGGGTAACCAATCATCCATTGCAGACTAGATGCCAGCCCATTCTTGTCTTCCAAGAAACTGACTAGAGGAACAAGGAAAGTGTTTTTTCTTCTAATGCTGTGAGACAATTGAATGTACTTTTAGGGATGATTTTTTGGTGGACAAGCTGGACTGAGCTGAGACAGTCAAAAATATGATTACTTCTCTTAAGGAATTTACTTTGCTTTAATTTGGGACCAACATGTTTCAAACTTCTGTCTTACATGCTACCAAATATTCCTGTAAAGAGAAGATTGGTGGTTGTAGACTGATTAAATGCCCCACTTACAGTCTTGGCCACTTTATTACAACCTCTAGTTTCCTAATTTCTGAACAGCTTAGCCCTTATTTTAAGAAAACGTCCTCGGAAGTGACTGCATATGTGAGTATTTGCATGTAAGGTCAAAGTAATTAGCCACCGTTATTGTCTTATGTAAAGGCTGCTTTTGGAAGTCAACTATAAAACAATTTAAATTTGCTTACCTACATTGTGCGACTCTTTCTTCTTTTTAATTTTATTATTCTAATTATCAACTCTGTTGACACTATTCTTGTCCTGGACATATGCTCCCTGGCTTTTACAGACCGTTTCATCTTCTGGTTCTTTCCAAATAGAGAATTCAGTTATTAACATGCAGCAGACAACTTCTTGGTCCTGTGATCTTGACATATGTAATTAATTTGGACAATTATGTATTGATTATTCATTTATCAACTCCAGATCTGCTGTCTTACCACTGTGGTGGGTGTGAATGACTTTGATAAATAAATAATGGCTGTCAACTTTCATTCAAGATGCTAATCTGCTTTTTGAACAGTGCATTTGCTTTATACACATCTTGGACTTTTAGGTGCCACTAACTAGAAAGACAGGCATTGTCCTTTTTATAAATATTGCATTGTAACTGAATTTGCAGCACTCAGAATCAACAGGACAAAGTCTTCTACTCATTCTATTGGTAATGTTAAATACCCTGCTTGATACTGCCGCAATGTGGGCTAATCTGTTACCTAGCACATGTGCAGCTGACACTCAGAATGGCATTTTGCAGTGATATACATTTTAACATGACACCACATGATCACATAAAAGGTTTAAAGCAGAGAAAGCCATCACAAAACCTGATGGACTATTCTTCCTCATTAACACCTCAGCCCAGAATTTGCTCCTTAAGACTTCTTTCTCTTTGAAGCCCTGAAAGATACCACCTGTGGAACAAGGTTTGGGAGTAATGATAATCATATTACTAGATGAAGCTCCAGTCTGTCACACATGTAGGGCCAACATTGTATTTTCTTTGGGGATAAAGGAGGAAGACCAGAGGGCCTTGAGGAACACATCAACATGCGTAGAATGACTACAGAAATATGGCCCCTATGTCACACATCATAAACACCTGTAAGAGGCTGGTCCTGGGCTCTATGAGTCCTCTTGTGAAAGACCACTTGGGCCCATTTAGTCTGCCTATTGGATGAAGACTGGACTGGAAGATGCAATGACCTGCTGCATTAGGCTTATTCCCATCTGGACAAAGCTGGCAGCACTGTGAGAATTATGTTACTTGATTTCTCCAGCACCCTTGATACTATTCAGCTATCCCTGTTAAAGGGTATACTGAGGGATAGGCAAATAGATGAACCTATGGTGTCTTGGGCATTGGATTATCTGGTGGGCAGACTGCAGTGGGGCCTAAGCACTGTATTTCTGATATGGAGGTAAGTGACACTGGAGCACCATAAGAAAGAGTCCCATCTCCTTCCTCATTACTCTGTACAACTCGGACTATCAATATAACAACAGATCATGTCACTTCCAGAAACTCTCAGATGATTCTGCACTAATGAGGTGTACTGACAAGAGAGATGAGACGAAGTATAGGAGTCAAGTGGATAACTTTGTTTTTGGTGCAGAAAGAATTGCCTACAACTTAACATCGGCAAAACCAAGGATCAAGGTCATTGACTTTCATCACACCAAAAACTCTTGATGCCTGATCACTGTTCAGGGATTTGATATAGAGAGGGGCCACTCCTACAGGTACTTGAGGGTCCACACCAGTGACAGGCTGGACAGAGGAACTACATAAGAAACAGCAGAACAGGCCTTTTTTTCTTAGGGGACTGCATTTCATAAATATAGATAGTGACATCCATCGCATCTTCTATTCCTCTGTGCTGGTCAGTGCAATTTTCTACAACGTGGTGTGCATCACTTCAAGGGAGTCCCGCTGAATCAACAAATTCATTAAGAAGCCAGCATCAGTTGTAGGATGCACTGTCAAACTGGAGGTAGTGGAGAAGAAAATGAAGATAAAGCGCAGTGCCATTATGAGCAATTCTGCACATCGTCTCTCTGACACAATAACATTGAAGCCGAGTTACTCAGCTGACGTGTGTCAGGAAACATTGCTAGAGCATGCATAAGTGGGCACGGTGATGAACTAATGACACCAGCGCTTTGTCCAAGACTGGCATTGTCTTGTGCACAATGCTGTTCTGGCCCCCTGAATCCATGAAAGGTTTGTTAATGCTATGTTTAAGGAATAGTTTATTTTAAGGAGCTCATATTAAAGGTGAGGAACAGAGGTTTGCTAAATGTCTAAATGACTGCTGGGATTCCGGGACTCCTCTAAAGGAGTGCAGCAACTAGTAAACAAAAAGTCTAACTAAGAAACAAGATCAAGGCAAATTAGCCTCTAACCAATTAAGTGCAAAGAAATATGGCTGCCACGATGGCCCTGTTGAATAACTTGCCACTTTCCGTAAAGGGGACATGTGTTATTTATTTATGTATTGTTTTACCTTTCAATAAATTAGCTAATAAATTCCTCTAACTGTTTGCATTGCTGAGAATTATGGTGACCTTGTTCATTTCGTAAAACACCTTCTCGCTTTTACAGCACAATGCATTACTGTGCTAAAAAGCAAAGCTTTATGAATACAAGGAAAGAATACTCAGTTACAAAGTGCAGGGCTACAATCCGTTCCTTGTTCTTTAAAGTGCTACGAAATGTAATACATTTTTTTAATAGAAGTTTGGAGTACCAACAAAAGCAATGCCTTTTGACCATCTCCATTACCTTACATTTATTTTTGTAGGTAGTACTTTAACCCAGAGAGCCTTTCCAATCACCATCTCAGGAACTGGGGGCATAACTGTACTTGTACTCCTACTACTGCTACTTCTGCTTTTAATTTCTCGCTTCACCATCCACTTTTAAAATTATTAATATCCCACATAGCACAAATAATCATTATATATTGTAACAATTGAATTCATTTTTCTGTCCTCTCAGGCCATCTGATCATAAAATCTGACGTACCATCATAATTTTAGAGAGCGAAAACATGAATGTAGCAATTTAAACCATAGTTAAGGACTCTATTTTATTTATCATTTTATTTATCTCAATTATGTAAGTATATAATAATTTATTCTTATTATTACTTTAGGTATCACTGCTTATTTATTTCTAATTTATTATTTTCCTTTTTACTTGCAGTTTTTTCTTTAACATCTTGTAAAGTATTATGAGCTACTTGTTTTGTATAAAAATGTGCTGTAGAAGTAAATGTTGTTGCCTATTTTAAGCTACTGTTTTTATCTTCAAATACAGCACATTTGTAAATACTGCTTAATGTCTTTGCTTTTTATTGTCACTCAATTTCCATGCCCTGTCCCAAATCCTTACCTTGTGTCCAAGTTATAGTACAGTGCAACACTGACATCTAGTGGGAAGGAAGGAAAAGGGCTCTGTGCAAATCTCATAAAGACCACTAGAGGTCACTTTAATTCCTAGATGGCTTTATTTTACATTTGCAAAAGAAATACAAAGGATTAAGGCTCACTCTGACAAATGTGTTTCAGTTTGGGACTTTTAAGACCTTTTAGGCTTCAGGTAATTTCCTTTTGCTGTTACACCCTATACTGTTCCTAAGCCGCCATACTTTGGTGGCCAGGAGATTACAGAGTTTGTTTTGTGGACTCCCAGGAATGCTTTTTTGAAAATGTGTGCTGTACTTGCAATTATCCTTATCATAATAACATCTGAGTGATGTTTCTGTGCCTGAATCTTTCGTAAAGCTTCTGTGCAAACAAATGGCACTTGGATTCTGAATTAAGGCTGCAGCATTGCTGCACAATATGTTACAACATTGGGATACTTTCGCTATAAATATATCTTTAGTTTTTAACTATGCCATCTGATTCCTGCATTATGTGAAGGTAGAATTGGAGGGTTTGGCCTTGAGAAGATGAATAAATAAATTAATCAGTTAATTAAATCACTGATGGTTTAAATGTGGACTTCACAGAACTATTCATTTGTTTCAGGTCTGTTATTATGTAGAGGAGTCTCTTTTATCTCACAAATTTACATCGCAAATGTGTTATATTAACAAGTAAAAGACACATTTCATTAAGAGTTTTTCTTTAACTCTCAGTCCCATATTTTCCTCGTATTCTTTGATATGTTAGATGTTGTTTCTTAGTCATACAGGATTGTTAAACACTATGTTTCACTATGTCACCTCATTTTGTATTCTTAAGAGCTTTTGGGATGTTTGATAACATTTCGTATACAAGTCAGAAAAAATGAATCCCTGTTAACACATACTTTATTAAAATACACTTTACTGTTCCTCTATATTAACACTGAAAAAAAATGACAGATTTCACACTTGTAATATCTCAAGTTTTCTTGATCACCTCCAAGGCTAAATGCAGTAAGAAAGAGAATGTACTGTGGATAGTGTGTACTATTGCACTTATCCATCCATTGTATGAAGTTGCTTTTTTCATGACAGGGTAGTGGGGAGGTGCGTCCATCCAGGGACCACTACCCACAAGGCAGGAAAGAGATTTAGAAGTGAATATTAGTCTGAAGGGAGATCATCGGGGACTGACAGAAAAGCCAATATGTATTATTTGATTTTCTGAGCCTTTTGCAAATACAGTTTGGTTTTCTTGAGTGATGGCACAATGGTGATTTTTGTGAAGACTGTCAGTACAACAAACAGAACGGTTGGAGATTAAAAATATATGTGAATATAGGAATAACTTGATTTTTGATGTTATTGTCTTTGAGAAAAGAAAGTTAAAGCAAGACAACCAGGTCATTATTTTAATGATTATGTAATTTATCTTGTCATTTTCATTTGAACTTTCATTTCATTTTTTTATTGTAATGGCATGCTCTGTGAAAGGGACTATATACAGTACAGTACCTATAAAATGTATTCACCCCCTTCGAGGTTTTCATACCATATTTTATTTTCATACAACATTGAATCACAATGGATTTAATTTGACTTTTTTGAAACTAATCAACAGAAAAAGACTGCAAAGTGATCTAAAATATTACAAATATAAAATACAAAATAACTGTTGGCATACGCATTCCCTTCCTTCATGATAGTATTTAGTAGATGCACCTTTGATAGCAATGACAGCCTTGAGTCTTTATGTACAGGTCTCTATCAGCTTTGCACATCTGGACACTGTAATCTTTACCATCTTTCTTTGTAAACCTGCTCAAGCTCTGTCAGGTTGCATGGGGGGTGCGAGTGAACAACTGCTTTCAAGTCTAGCCACTAGTTTTTAATTGTATCTGGATTCTGGTTTGGCCACTCCAGGACAACATTGTTGTTTTTAAGCCTCTTCTGTGCAGCTTTGGCTTTCTGTTGGAGGTTGTTGTCTTGGAAAACAAATCTCCCAAGATGCAGGTTTCTTTCAGACTGTATTTGGTCTTCCTCCAGACTCTTCTCATATCTTGCTACATTCAATTTCCCTTCTACCCTCACAAACCTTCTAGTACCTGCTGCAGAGAAGCATCTCCACAACATGATGCTGCCACCACCATGCTTCCTCGGGGGGATACCAAATATAGCTTTTATAAAACGCAATTGTGGTCTCATCAGACCTCTGAATCTTCTTCCATCTGACTTCAGAGTCTCTCATGTGGCTTCTGACAAAGTCTAGCTGAGATGTTATTCGCATTTTTATTTTATGTAACAGAGGCTTTCTCTTTGCCATTCTCCCATAAAGCTGTGACTAGTGAATCACCTGGACAACACTTGTTATTTGCACAGTCTGTCCAATTTCTTAAACTGTAGCTTGTAAATCCATCAGACTTATTATGGGTCTCTTGGTGGCCCCTCTCACTAGTCTTGTTCTTGCACAATCACTCACTAGTTGTGGATGGCCTGCTCTAGGCCGATTTACAGCTGTGCCAAACTCTTTAATTTCTTAATGACTGATTTAAATGGACTCCGAAGGGATATTCTTGGACTTGGATATTTTCTTGGATCCATCTGACATTTAATTATGAATGAACAGCTGGATGTTTATCTAGCAATGTGTAAAGGATTTTGCTTACACTCTTTGTGTATATAATTCTGTTTTCTAATATTTTTAGACCCAAATGTGTTTGCATGTATGTATTTAGAGGACTAATTTATTACAACTAAAGTAACTAATATTAGAATTCATCATGAAGGACATTCTGTAAAATAAGGGTTAACTAAGTAAGATAAAGCAATTAATTCTGCATTATATCAGCTCTCTGTTCTTTTACAGGATTACAGGATCCAAGGAAGAAAACTCCTCTCCCATCAGCTACAGGTATGAGGTAGGAAGTAAACCAGAACAAGAGATGATTGAAGGAAAAAGTCCATGAAACTATCCATCCATTTTCTCTCACATTTATCCAGCTCCAGTCAATTGATACCAGTCCAGAATTGAGTATCAGGAACCAACCCTGAGTTTTCCAAAACTACAGAAACTGATTAATGAGAAACTTTATGATGTACGTACATAATCTCTCTCTCTATATATAAAATCCTACATCTGTCTGTCTGTCTGTCTGTCTGCTTTTCACGAGAGAACTACTTAATGGATTTAGATCTGTTTTTTTCTGTAATTTGCTTGAACATTCCGGTTATTTTTGCTACCTCTTTCATCGCACGAAGTATCATAGTTCGCTTTCGGTACTGATTTTTTTCTGCAAATCTGAGAGAGATGCAGTGGGCCGAGGGGAGGGAGGCAGGGCCCTCCTCACTCACATACCAATCTTGGGGTGTATGTTACATCCACTTAGCTAGTGAATGAGAGAACTACTTAAATGATTTAGATTGAGATTTTATCTAGAATTTGCTTGAACATTCTGGTTGATTTTGTGACTTTTCTCATCGCACTAAGAATCATAGTTTTGCTTGCAGGAGCGATATATTCGTGCTAATCCGAGAGAGAGGCAGTGGGCCGAGGGGAGGGGGAAGCGTGATGTCAGGAGTGGGGAGTCAGTCTACCTGTGTGTTTTGGAGTGTAACTTGCCTTAGCTAGCAATGACAATTTTTTAATTTATTGAGTTTATTGAAGTTTGTCCTGTTTCACTACTACGCGGGCGAAACCATGGGGAACGGCTAATATAATATAATATAATATAATATAATATAATATAATATAATATAATATAATATGATATGATATGATATGATATGATATGATATATTTTTTCCAATGTTTCCCAAAAACCATTTCAATGAGTATAAAGTAACATACTTCACTGTTAACCCCAACCACAAGGTAGCTTAGTAAAAAGCAGCACACATCGATTTACAATATTTGAATCATATTGTGGGGTGAAATAAAGTTAATTGGACTATGAAATAAATATAACAGAATAATTTAGTACGTGAAAATCTAATAATCTGATAAAAGAAAGGATAAAAATAAGAACAAAATCTGAATGCTAACACAGTTTTCTATTTAAGATCTTGTTTTTCTTTTACATGAGATGAGTTTTGAAAAGTATACTGTACAGTTTCCAACAGCACAAAGAAACAAAAATAAGTGTCTGGGTACTTCATCTTAGGTTAGGTGCTGATGTGTGGAAAACTGGCCAAAGAGTGGCAGAAGTTAAAAGAGCCTAGCCTCCACACCAGCCAGCTATTAGAACATTAGAAAAACTGTGACGAGAACAGACTATACAGCCCAACATGCTTTGTCCACCCTATTCAACAAGATTATCCAAAATAACATCAAGGTCCCTCAAGTCCTGTTGTTCACCCATAGTATTTGGTTATAAAAGTTTGTGAAATCTGCCCTTAACAGGTTTCCAACCATGTCTCTGTGTCCTTGTTGCAGTATACACCATCTAGTCTAAATCTAGGAACAGTTAGGTGAACAATGAGTAACATTTTCTCATCCTCATCTTGTCTTCATTGGACCTCCTCTAACGCCAAGGGTGTTCACCACTACACGCTTCTATCACAGAACAATGCCACTGAGGCAAAAAAAAAAAAAAATGAGTTCACTGAATGATTTATGAAGACAGAAGAGGTTCCTTTTGCCTTTACCTGTACTGCGTTAGATGTTGCAAGTTCACTAATGTTTTGTGTTGTTTTTTTCCCTTCAGCTGCTGTTTGGGGGTTATCTATAGTATATGTGTCAGCAGGTATGTATGAACATAATGTCATCTAGTTACATGTAAATCTTAGTGTTCTACAGAGAAGCATCACAACTTGAATTTAATGTGCTTTGTCTAGTGACCTTTGGTGGTTGCAAGAAGTAACCAGTTTAAGAAGCATTTAGGAATTAATGAGCAAATCAGGGAACACATAAACAATATTATGAAGGATTTAACACTCCACTTTACTTACATAGGGTTTTGGGAAATACTAATTAATTAAGGATCAGTCTTAAAACGGAGATTAAAATATTTTTGTGCTAGGATGCCTTCATGAAGTGTTCCCCAGGATACTAGTCCATGTTAGTGCATGCTTTTGCACATATACACACGCTCATTCATATCAGGCCAATGTCACCTTCCCAGTTAACCTAATCTGCATATATTTGGGATGTGGGAGGAAAACTGGAATGTTATAGACAAACCCACATAGATAACAGCTAAACATTCAAACCCAGGACTGTGGATTCACACATTAATGTAAATATCATCTTTAATTTGGAAGAACTTTTTTATGGTTACCAATCTAATTTATCTAATATTAGGCATTGGAATTTGCTGATGTTCTACAGTGGTATCACCATTTATTTAGGACTGGAAAGTAAGTCATTCGAAAGAAGTATTCAGAGTTAGAAATTGACTGACAAACAAGAATCACTAAGAAAAGCTTACATTCCAATGGCTGTGGTTAGTAATCTCACATCAAGGGACAAAAAGCAGCACTAATTGGTTACCAGAAGAATGTATCAGTGTTTAAAGAGCAAAAGAAAAAGGAGCCGACTGGACAGCTTTTAGCATCAAGCTCGTGAACAGTAGTTTTGGAGACTTTAACTCTTTCATCTTGAGTTCAGTTGATGCTTAGCTTTTATAGATTTGTTTTTTTTTGCCTGCATGCCAAAAGAGAATATTGATAAAGAGAACCATGAGAGTACCTAGCATTTGATAGTCTTTTAGTCTTTTACAACTTGCAAAGTGTTTTTAAATGAAATTTGTAAAACTTTTCAATGTACAGAGCAATACATGCTTTAGTTTAAATTTATTATATATTTTTTGTTTTGGGAGGAAGAATGGCAAAAGTGCAAGATTGATCCATCATCCTGTGATGAAATCCTTTATTATTTTATATTATCTGTGTCCAGTTTACACATTTTCTCCATGTGTGCATGGTTATTCCCAGATATTTCTCCATGACATCCCCAAAGATATGGCTTGTTATTGGACTGCAGACTCTAAATTGGCCTAAGTCTGTCAATGTACGCAACAACGCATAACCTATGAGTGTATGCAACAATATGTAAATTAAATTGTATTAAATATTTTGACTGATTCAAATAACCATCACGAAGATGCAATTTAAAATGCATCAGAGAAATAACCAGCTAAGAGCTAATATAATACCAGATGGATATAGTATTATTGCTGAGTAGCGTGATATGAACTAATAAAATTTCAAGTACAACACACGAGTTCTGCCCTAATACCTTTTTTTAAACACCAATCTCCTCTCTTCTCTCTCCCCTGTTCAATTTCTTGCCCATCAATCAAAACTAGAACCCAATAGACAGAACAGGGATCAGAACAGAACAATTCCTTACAACTAAGAACACAATAGATAATAAAACTTGTAACTGAAGGAAGAATAAATGAGTTATAAAACTAAAACATCAGAAGAGCATAATTTGCTTTTTCACTCTTACAATCCCAACCCCAAACATGTTATACATTTGACTCTGTATTTTGTGTCTGAATGGTCCAAATCTCATAAAGACAGGAGCACTCCTCTTCACTAAAATTTAGAAATTGCCTTTCACTATTGTTTCAGAATTGTTACTTCATACAATTAGACAAAATGCCCACTAGAAGACAGGCTTTCTAGAAATTGTCAAAGATTTGGGTATTTGAAAATTAATTGACTATGAGTTGCAAATAATAATAATAATAATAATAGTTGCATAGTTAAAGATGCCAAGATTTGCACTGGGTGTCACAAAGATGGATAGGATTAGAAATGAGTGCATTAGAGGGTCAGCTCAGTTTGGAGACAAAGTCAGAGAGACAAGATTGTATTGGTTTGGACATGTGCAGAGGAGAGATGCTGGGCATATTGGGAGAAGGGTGTTAAGGATAGAGCTGCCAGGCAAGAGGAAAAGAGGAAGGTTTATGGATGTGGTGAGAAAGGACATGCAGGTGATGGGTGTAACAGAACAAGACGCAGAGGACAGAAAGATATAGAAGAAGATGACCCGCTGTGGCAACCCCTAACGGGAGTAGCCGAAAGAAGAAGAAAAAGAAGAGTTGCAAATCACTCTTGTGAGATCTCATTTAAAATAATCCATGAATTTAAACAAATTTTACAAGAGTTTAACAAGATCATCCGATTAGGTACATGTCTATTTGAGCTTGCACATTAATAAAGGGCTACAAAACTACACCTTTTCTGTGTGAGAGAATCAACAGTGATACAGCAAATGAAAACCAATAAGTACTTTACATACACAAAGAAGGTTAACATGATAAATTATTCTTACTTTTCATGCTTTGTGTGAAATTAATGGAATAAAGCTTAAGTAGGGGAGATCAAAGCTAAAATCCGACTGATGATTGCATTTCCTTCATTACTCCCAATGCTTCCTTGATAGGCCTCAGCTCCTTATAAGCCTGTGTTGAAATGTGCAGGTTTGGAAAATAGATAGGTGGATCAAATGTTTACTTTTTAATTAGTAAGTAAAAGGTAATAACTGATACCTTCAAGATCAGACAGACACTGGACACAGAGATTCACTAGGCAGAAAAATATTTCAGTATATAGTACATATGTTATTTTGGCTAAATGTCTTAGTAACTTAATAATGTATTCAAAACAATGTTGAACAAGTAGGATACAAGTGGTAATGTCCGCTTTCAGATCCACATTTGGGCTCTTGGGATCTGTCTTTGCAGTGTTGCTAACTGTGGGAAGAGACTAAAATCACAAGCAGCATAAGGTAGTAATGATCTATAGTCAGACAGCAATCAGTTCAGGGAAATGACCAAGACTAGTCAAGTCAAGCGTGAAGCATTGTGTAACTAAGCAAAACACACAAGTACTAAGGATATTGACAAAAAAGGCAAGTGTCAAACACACACAAAGATAATAACAAAGTAAATGAGAGTGAGAAAGAAGAAAAAGACTCAACAGTCAAGCAGTAAAACAAATGCAGCATCTGTTTAAATACTCAGGAATTTAATCTCAGCTTCTCTTGGACAAGATCATTAGCTGTTGCTGTGTGGGAAGAGCAGATGAGTAGAAGTATGTTTTAAAGAGGGGTTCTGCCAATATAATAAATATGTGATATTATTATATGTTTTTGTTATGAATGAAATGCAAGCAGAAGTGTGGAAGAGTTTAGGAGAAGAGGAAGTAGATGTGTTTTGGGATCTAATGCAAAAGATCTATGAACAGGAGAGATTACCAGAGGAGTGGAGGAGCATTGTGATTGTACCTATTTATAAGGAGAAGGGCAATATTTAGGATTGTGGAAATTATAGAGGGATAAAGCTGATGTCACAAACAATGAAAACTTGGGAAAAGGTTATAGAGAGCCACTATAGGGCAGCAGCAGTTTATTTGTATGCCAGGGAGAGGAACAACTGATGCAGTCTTTGTACTGAGACAGCTCATAGAGAGGAATCAAGAAAAACAGAAAGGATTGCATGTGTTGCTTATTGATTGGAGATGGCTTATGATAGAGTGGCACATCAACAATTCAGGTGCATGAGACAGAAAGGAGTACCAGAGAAGTATGTGAGAATTGTCTAGGATATGTATGAGGGAGTGATGACTCAGGTTAAAAGCAGTGTTGGAGCAACAGACAAGATCCCAATTAGAGCAGGTCTGCACTGGGAATCTTAAGTATTTACCTCTTTGATCTGACAGAAGTGTTGAATCATAGGATAAAAGATCAATCCCTGGTGCATGCGTTTTGCTGATGACATTGTGTTGTGTAGCACCAGAAAAGAGAAAGTGGAGAAGAAATTGGAAGAATGGAGAAGGACTTTGGAAGATAGAGGATTGATGATAAATAGGAAGAAGACAGAATATATGAGATTTAATGATGATCAGGATTCATTTAGGCCACAGGGAGAACTACTGAAAAGAGTGGATAAGTTCAAATGTGTAGGATCAGTGGTATCCCGAGATAGAAAACTAAATGCAGACATAACCCATTGAGTGCAGTGTGAATGGAACAACTGGAAGAAGGTTTCATGAGTATTGTGTGAGTGAAGAATTAAGGTGAAGGTTAAAGGTAAGGTTTTTATAGACAGTTGTAAGACCAGAAATGATGTATGGAGCTGAGACATGGGCAGTAAACAGAGTGCAGGAGAAGAAGTAGAATGTGGCTGAAATGAGAATGTTGAGATGGATGTGTAGTCTTACAAAAAGGAGAGAATTAGAAATTAACAAATCAGAGGTACAACAAAAGTGGGAGAGATATCTAAGAAAGCACTGGAAAGTGAGTTAAAGTGGTATGGATACATGACGAGGAGAGACAATGAATATGTTGGCAAAAGAGTGATTGGAGGTACAGGGGAAGAGAAAGTGAGAGATGCCAAAGTGGAGGTGGATGCAGTGCCAGTACTAGGTTATTGTGCGCCCTAGGCGAAGCTTATTAATGTGTAGCGCCCTGGGAGGGAAGAAAGCATGCCAGACATGTTGTGATGCAAACAAAAGTCACTGAACTTTATTATTGAACATGCTTCAAACTATATACATATAACTGTTGCCTCTCCACTCATCACCCCACCTCCTCCCACACTGCTGCACGTGTAAATTGTGTCCTTACAGAGGTGTAGCATCTCCAGTCCCTACAAGTCCACCAACCGACTGTTTGGTAGCTAATCTAGGCAGCAGGATTTTACCCCCCTTTATGATCTGCATCCTAGGCAAATGTCTAAATCGCCTTAATGGTGGTGCCAGCCCTGAGTGGATGGATAAAGTAAAAGATGATCTGAAGGAGGAGGAGGTGCAGGACCGAACTGTTTGAAGAAGGTTGATCAAGTGCATCGACCCCACATAGGAGTGTGAAAAAGTGAAGAAGAAGATGAAGAAGAAGAAGAAGAAAAATTATATGTTTTATTAATAGGTTTGTGTAATGATGCACCTTGCATTACTTCTGCAGGACATCTGCATATAACTGCTTTAAAGTGTCATGGAACATACTATTGAATCAAATAAAGACTGCTGTCCTAAAGAGGTATGTGTTCTTGAAAACTTTTAGCTGTATCATAAAGTAACAAAAAATTTGAAACATTACATAGTGTCAAGAGTATATTCCTTCAGCTGTGCCTCAGAGACAAAGGGTTCACAGGGAAGGACAGCAAGAGAAAATGGGGGAGCCACGTGTCTCTTCCACACCCATAGAAACTGCAGATTAAAATTACTGTCAACACAATCAGCTTGTCTCAGAAAGCCACTTGGAAAATAAATGACT
Source organism: Erpetoichthys calabaricus (assembly GCF_900747795.2). Classification (NCBI taxonomy): domain Eukaryota; kingdom Metazoa; phylum Chordata; class Cladistia; order Polypteriformes; family Polypteridae; genus Erpetoichthys; species Erpetoichthys calabaricus. Next base: position 180,573,633 of record NC_041399.2, on the reverse strand, counting down.
TTACAAGGTGTTGTAGTCCCCACTAGCAATGTGCTATTACACCCACATCATTTAATGGGGTATTCATTTGGATATCCCTGCTCTTTATATCTCTGATATCTCTAATGTGTCTGTTTCTTCACACTGAACAAAAAGGTGTGAACAATCCTTGGCATCATTATAGAAAACTATTCTGCATGATGGCAAAAAATAAAATGAAGCTGATGTATCTATTGAACTGGCTCCAGATAACGGCACACATTGTTTCATCAGCAGTTTCTGTTTAGCCTGCTGCTGGCGTATGTGAAGACACCTAAATGCTTTTGACAAGTTGTGTTGTTTAATGCCAGTTTTGATATCTAACCTTATTTGTATTTGAGGTAGATTCTTGACTTGTGTGCTTTTCTGTCAGGATAGAATTGGGAGCCACAGACAACAAAAGGAACTAAATGGGTGTGCTAATGGATAAACGTATTTGTGAAATCTGTTATACATTATTGTCCAGAAGCTGTTTTTGCTCGTTCAGTGTGTGATGAGACTACACATATAAAGTCATTCTGCAAATTACTTAAAAACATAACTCTCCATCCCAACAAAAGACAACTAGTATTCTTTTTCCCTCTCCCTGAAATACATTTTAATCATCTTTATGATTTCTGACTAATTTTAGGTGCTGCACATTCAAGCAGGGGCTACTGAAGAACATCTTCAGCATCACCATATTGGTGCTTATCCTGTGTTCACATGCTATGGGTGACGTGAATGTCTTTAAAAGTGTTACTTCTCTTTGGGAATGTTTGGAGGTAATTTCTGATTTCTCATTTCTTTTAAATATATAAAATGAAAGATAATATGGCATGGCCAGAAGTAGAATTTGGGGCTGTGTTTGCGGCAATGCATAATTTACTTAATACATTTCCTAATATTTTTATTTTCTTGAAAAAACTTACAATCTTTAATTATAATTTATGATAACCGAGCAGAAAAATGACAGCCACATTGTGTTTCTCCAAAAATTACAATCAGGGATGTTTCCAGGACTTGATGGAATCAGGGATCTTTGCCCCGTTTAAGTGTGTCCAGGGGCATCTTTCTCTGAGATCTCGCACTCTCATTTAACCTGAAAACATATTTTAATATATACTTGAGGTGGAACCAAATTACTGTTGGTACTCTGTATTTTGTCAGTATCTTGTTCTTCCTTGTGATGCATTTTAAATGTTACACAACTTCTTAGCATCCGTCCCCCTTGGAGTTTCCAGCACATTGACATATATATACATCAATGTGTGCATGTGCAATCTGAATTTTACAATTCTACCATGGGGTCGGAAGGCCTAAATAAACCCTTTTAAGAAACTCATTGATTGATTTTTTCCTCCAGATGCAATTTCTAGGGTGTGTGAACTTGCACATTTCTCTCTTTTTGGAGTAGTAATCATCACTATTATTTTTCATGTTGATTTATGTAAAATCTGATTTACCACTTTGCCCATGGAAGAAAAACTGACAATTATGCTTTTTGTGTTGAGTATTTGATGCTGAGATATATTTTAATACTGTCATTTGCTGGTTATACTGTATAACAAAATAAAGTGTTGAAAGATCTTCATTTTGCATTATTTTAAAGCATTATTTTTCTCATTCATGCTGGTAGACTAATAAATTATGAAATGCAAGGTCTCTTCTTCTCTCCCTTACATGAGGTTTGTTGGAGGTTGTCTCCTTCCTCAGCTGCCTTTACTATTTACATTTTAGTTAACTGTAACCAGGCCTTTGGCGCTGTTGTATTTTCATTTGGGCCATTAAACAGACATCATCATGCCCTATAGTCTGCATCCACCATAACTCAACACTATTATAATTCAGCAAACGTGCACATAATTGTGCAAACAAACAAATATGAAGATAAACTGACAAATTATACAGATGGCAAGTAAGGCGAAAGGGTAAACAATACAAAACAAAACAGAATAAAGGAAGAATAAAAAATACTAGTTTTAATAATTACATATCGCTTAATGAGAGACACAGTGGTACAGTGGTAAGCACAGCTGCCTCATGCAACTAGTGTCCTAGTTTGAATGTAGTACTTGTTTATTGTCTGTATAGAGTATGCAGGCTTTTCCCCTGTTTCCTTGATTTTTGTTTTTGTTTCCTTGGTACTCCAGCTTTCCTGGATAATAATCGATTTCTAGAAACTGGCTCATAGTTGTGTGAGTAAGTGGGCCCTGTGATGGAATTGGATTAAGGAGGAGTTCATGTCTTAATCTTACTATTTTGTTATGTACTGACTTAAACACAAAATTCATGAGTGCCAAATAAAGGAAGGAAGCAAAAAAAAGAGTTGAAGTAAAACAGAGTGCTGATTGGATGAAATGTTATAAATATTCAAAAACAGAAGAAAAACAGAGTATTACAAATAGCTTTTAAAAAATTATTACAGTTCCTCAAAAGTTTGCAGGATGCAACATTTAAAAAAATAAAATATTTTCAAATATATTTATTTTATGCAATGCTATTCTGTTAAAAATTCTCAAATAAGTAAACATTTATGGAAGATTTTTTTTTTTGCTTGCAAAATGCATATTCACCTTATTTTAAGAAAAATATTTTATTTTTATATAAAAATTAACAAATGATCCCAAATAAATACTTGCATAAATAAGTAAAACCAAAACCATAAGATTTAATATACAGTATTTAATACTTTTAAAATACAAATATTGTCCCTCTCAGTCTGTTAGTTTGGTAATTGACCAGCTGACATGGAGGGGAGGAAAACAAAAAACTTCTAAGATTGTTTCAGTAGGTGAAAAATAAACCCCTAGAGGGCCACGGTTTGAAGACAGGAGTGAGCTAATCAAATGGTTAAGTCTGATGGCATTCTGTTTCTGCATTGGAGAAGTCAGAATGACCTAGGCCAGCTGGTTGCCCACCCTACACTGGGCACAGTTGATACAGATAACGTAGTCACCAATAAAGGTTTCCAAATCCTGCTTGTTTCCTCCAATACCTCAGGTGACTACAGAATAGAAGCTCTTTGACAGAGGATGGGAGACAAAAAAACAAACAAAGTAATGGATTAATGCCAAACATTTATTTGTACATCAAAGAGCTAAACTTGTCATCAGATCACTATGTAATGTTTTAATTACTGGAAAGCCAGATTTAAAAAATGAGTTGTTAGAAGTTTTTTAAATGTTCCACAGATTTAGCCTAGTGTATTTCTATTGGTAAATTATTTCAATTTTTAGGTGCTTAAGAACAGAAAGCTGCCTCCCCAGGGGCCTCATGCATAATGGTGTGCGTAGAATTAACACTAAAACATGGTGTGCGGACAAAAGTGGAAATGTACATACGTATTAAAAAAATCAGATGCTCAAAACTGTGCGTAAGCCAACTTCCACACATTTCCGCTACATAAATTCTGGTCAGGGTGAAATGTAATGCTCATGCACGCGCCTGTCACTCCTCCCTAACTCCTCCCTGAATTATGCCTCTTTGAATATGCAAATCAATAAAAATAGCCCATTAAGATTACAGTTCTCTGAAGAGACAATGGCAAAAGCATGGGGAAAAAAGAACAATTTCAGCAAATGCCAAGTGGAGGCAAGGAAAAAACTATTACGGTATTTGTTGGATTAAGCAGTTGTATAAACAACAAAAGGAAGTTGATCAAAAGTTCAAGTTCAGAAAGTCGCAGAGTGACCCCGAAATAAAAAAGAAGTGGTCAGATATCAAAGTTCTGTGAAAAGGCGAGTCGTAGCCCAACATCTGAGTGTCATATGGAAGTGTATTATAGTACAGAGAAAAGAAAAACTTTCTCCAAGTAACCAATCACCACACAATCAGCTATTTAATAAATGTCAAGCCATCTGTAAGCTTAGAACGTCGATTCTTCAAAACATTTAAGGATCTTCGTAGTACATGCTTAATTATTTCATCCATCTATCCATCCAGGGTCGCCCCAGTCCCAGCAAGCACACAATGCGAGGCAGGAACAATTCCTGAACGGGGCACCAGTTCATGTCTACCGTGTCCACACATTTAATTATTAACAGTATACATTATTTAAATGTAGTTAAAAATGTATCAGTATAATGTAATATACATACTTTACTGCATTTCATCTTAAAAAAGATATCAAGAGCTACATGAAGATAGCACTTGAAAATTTAAATCGACTTAAAAGCCAGTCGTCATCATCTGTAAGCACGCACTCTGTTCTATTGAATTGAATTTCTTTATTGTTATTGTATGGTACAATGAGATTCAATACGCATATCCTCCATAAACTTATTTTCCTATAAAATGTTAAAATAAAAACAATAATAATAATAATACGATAAAAAACAATGAAAACTATACAATATGAAAGCATAAGTGGCTCAGGTTGTGCAATATTACAAATGTAATGCAAGTTTACAGTGAGGTAATTGTACTTATAAGTACAAACAGTTCTACCGGGAGCACTTGATGGACTGATTCAATATGTTTATAGCTCTTGGGATAAAACTGCTTCTGAACTGCGAAGTTCCTACAGGAAAAGCTCTGAAGTGTTTGTCAAATGGGTGAAGTTCAAATAGACTGTGCACATGTCTGAGACAGCATATGCTAGATGCTCTATCCCAATAATTCTCTCTGCTCTTGACACAATCAGCTGTAGAGCTTTCCGATCAGCTGCTGTATAGCTGTGATTCCACACTCTGGATACAGTGGGTTAAAATACTCTGAGTGGTACACTGAGAGTAACAACGCTGAAGCAGCGGTGGTATTTGGAATAGTTTGGCCATTTCGTGCATCATTATATGGTTACAGGTTGATTACTATCAGATGCCTTAAAAAAAAAACGATATGCGGTTAATTTCAGTGTATTTGATAAAGCCGCGTCAGGGATGTGAATCTAAAACATAAAGGGCAAAAGCACAGAAACAGTAGCACTCCTTTGATGCTGGGTGCCACCAGTTTGCAATACTAAGCCGAAAACTTGTGTATGAAATGGTTTTAGATGGCGTGAGAATGTGTGTGGCTTTACACCAAGTTTAGTTTTTATACATGTGAGTGTGGAAATGGGTGTATGCAACATTTTTGTGCATATGCACCGTTTATACATGAGGCCCAAGTTCTTTAATGCTTTGATCTTGGAATAACGCGCAAACCAGTATTTGCAGATCTAAGACTGTGATTAGATACATAAAGAAACAAGCAATCTGTAATGTAGGAAGGAGCAAGATTGTTTAGAGCCTTATGTACAAGTAGAAGTATTTTAAAATCAATTCTAAAGGACACTGGCAGCCAATGTAATGATATTAATAGTGGGGATATTTGCTCAATTTTTTTTCTTTTGGTTTAGATTCTTGCTGCTGTACTCTGGACAAGCAATAGCCGGTATATGCCCTTCTAGGGTAGTCCTGGTTGGAGAGCATTGCAGTAATCTTGTCGGCTAAATACAAACACATGTAATAATTTTTTTAATGTTATAAGAGGTTGCACCCTTGCAATGTTCATTAAATGGAAGAAAACAGTCTTAGTAATATTATTAATATGTGATCTGAAATTAAGGTCAATGTCAATAATAGCACCTAAATTCTTGACCTCTGGTTTGATTTGTAGGACCAGAGCCTCATGTATAAATGGTGCGTATGCACAAAAATGTTGCGTACTCCCATTTCCACAATCAAATCACGATGTATAAAACCTAAACTTGGTGTAAAGCCACACACATTTACACGCCAGCTAAATGCTTAGCATACGCAAGTTCTCCACTCAGTTTTGCAAACTGGTGGCACCCAGCATCAAAGCAGTGCTTTTGTTCCAGTGTGGTTTCCCTTTCTTTTTTAGATCCACATCCCTGACGCGGCTTTATCAAATAAACTGAAATTAACTGCATAGTGTTTATTAGTTTAAGATATCTGATTGTATTTAACCTGTAACAATACAATGGTCCACAGAATGGCCAAACTATTCCAAATACCATAGCTGCCTTAGAGTTGTTATTCTCACTGCACCTTTTTCTTCTTCTTTCAGCTGCTCCAGTTAGGGGTTGCCACAGCGGATCATCTTTTTCCATATTACTGTCAATGCACCACTCAGAGTATTTATTTCACGGTATCTGAGTGTGGAATAACAGTTCTACAGCAGCTGATCGGAAAAAGAATTATCACTATACAGCATCAAACACATGCTGCTTCAGCTATGCTGTCTATTGAACTGCTCCCTTATGGCAAATGCTTCAGAGCCTTTCCTGTAGGGACATCGCGGTTCAGAAACAGTTTCATCACTGTAAACTTGTGATACAGTTATAATATTGCACAACCTGAGCCACTTTATAAAGCGCGTATTTACATATGATGATGATATCATTGTTAAGATGAACTGCAGCAAAATATGTTTATTACATTATACAGATAAAATGTTAACATTATTTAAATAATCTGTATTGTAAACATGTGAGGACACGGTGTCACAGCGCTAGTGACGAGCTGGTGCCCATTCAGGGATTGTTCCTGCCTCGCGCTGTATTCTTCCTGGGACTGGTGCGACACTGGATGGATAGATGGATAGAATAATTAAACATGCTACGAAGATACTTCAATGTTCCTTAAAAGTTTTGAAGAATCAGCGTTCTAATGGCTTGACATCTATTGTGTGGCAATTGGTTACTTGGAGAAAGAAAAGGAAGGACAGGAATTGGAGGTTAGTACGTTTGAAAGAGACAGTACTGCTGCAGTAAATTATTTCATCAAAGGTTGCGCATGGCGCAGCAAGCATCTTGTGGGAGGTAGGAACAATGTCTGGACGGGGCACCAGCTCGTCACTATCACTGCACCACTGTGTTCCCATGTTTAACAACATGCTTTAATTCCTGTCATCATGAAAATGATAACAAGTATACATGTAAGTATTTAAACTATTCAGAGAGCTCTAATATTATGAATGTAATGGATTCTGTCAGAGGAAGAGAAATCCCATTTAAGAAGCACATAGTGATTCACACACCTAGAGCACATAGAAGAACAAATGCAATGCAAAGCATTTATGTGCTACTTTAGTTACGATGGTATTTGAGAAACTCGTAAATTAAAGATTTTAAGATGAAGGTTTTGATGTTCCACTTTAATAACAAAATAAACTACTATGATTAAAGTGGAAATGTTGAGATTAAAGTTCCCTGCTTTTTTTCTCAATGTGTGCCAATTTTTTTTTCTTTTCTTTGTACCTTAATCAGCTTCCATATGACACTCAGACGGTGGGCTACGACTCACCTTTTCATGGCGACTTTGATATCTGACAACTTCTTTTTATTTCGGGCACTGTGCGACTTTGTGAACTTGAACTTTTGAGTTTCTCAAACACTCTATGTCACTCGATCAACTTCCTTTTGTTGTTTATACCACTGTTTAAACCAACAAATAGTATGTTTTTTCTTGCCTCCACTTGGTATTCACTGAAATTCTTCTATTTTCTCCCGTGCTTTTGCCATTGCCTTTTCACAGAATGCAGAGCTTAAGGGCTATTTATATTGATTTGCATATTCAAAGAGGCGTAATTCTGAGAGGAGTTTGGGAGTTGCAGCAGGTGCGTGCACGTGCGTTACTTTTCATGCTGACCGGGATTTATGTAGCAGAAGAACGTGGAAGTTGACGTTCGCACAGATTTATGCATCTGGATTTTTTTGTGCGTACTAACATTTCTGTTTTTGTCCATACGCCATGTTTTAGTGTGAATTCTATGCACGGCATTATGCATGAGGCCCCAGATGATTAATTTTGTTTCTAAGAATCTCACTTTGTTTATTGCTACCAATATCTAACAATCTTGTTTTTAACTTGTTTAGTTTAAGGAAATCCATACTCATCCATTCTGCTATACTAGTAAGGCACAGTATCAAAGGGTTTAGAGCTTCTGGGTCATCAGGCGCAATGGATAAATGGAACTGTGAGACATCAGCATAGCTATGGTAATTTACATTGTATTTTGAAATAATCTGATCTAACAGAAGCATGTATATTTGGTATGGCTGGACAGGGTCAGGATGGGCATCACAAGAAGAGGCTTATAGAGACTAATGGCTGTAGGCAAAAAAGACCCCCAGTACTACATCTTATTGTAATAAGCCAGAGGATTACAATTTCTAGATACATTAATTTTATATCCCAACCCCGATAAAATGCAGGTTCACTCTAAAACTGATCTGGAATGAGTGAGTGTGGAAATGAACAACAGTATACCCTGTGACAGGTAAGACATCTTGCTGATGAATAAGTCCGACCTTGTACACAGGATAAACTCACTCTTCATTTTTTCAGAAAAGTGAAGAATAGATATATCAATAGTTACAAATGCCAAAAAAGTTATTTTTTTTTCTGAGTAATTGTAGTGTATGTAATCTTCAGCCTTTTCTTTTTGTCAGTAGGTGATATTGATAACGTGAAAAATAATTTCCTAAATTCTTATATATATTCCTCTCAGTTTAGCGCTAACAAATTTTACTTTCTTGAACAAAATCATGCATGCTTTACTTGTAATAATAAGACTCTAATTATTTGTAATAATAAAATTCATTTGTATGTGTTTCGTTTAAAGATCAAGAGAGATGTGGTTTCACATTTTCTTAGTGATCAGACACTTATTCAATGTTTGCTTTTTCATATGGCATATTACGTTTCACTGCCTGATGTTTCAGAAAGGCAGGAGAAACATTTAATGAAAGGACCAGGAAATGAAGACACAGAACAAAGTGATCCTAGTTCATACCAAAAAGACTAAACTGATCTTTTGGCAAATCTTAATCAAGATGTGACAACTAAAGTTTTAAATGGCAACGTTGGTAATCAAAAAGCCAGTAAAACACCAATAAAGAAGTGGCAAGGAAAAGTTCTGCTTAATCCAGTATTGGATAATTTAGGTTAAGATGTGAGATCCCTAAATGCTGTTGCATCAGCGACATCAAAGGTTGTGTAGCCTCAATGAATTATAGGAAGCTTTGCCATAGAAATTGGCACACTAAGATGGCAAAACAAAATGCAGTCACATAACAACTAAAATAATTTTATAGTCATAATAGAGACCAGGATCTTCACTGAGCAGCCAAGAAGAGGTTCACCCTAGAGCAACTTGTCCCAGACTAATACCTGTCAGCTTCTGGTTGGCTAGGCCCAAAGTAGGGGAAAAATGGCTTAACAGTTCAAAATATCAAGAAAACCCCTCAAGGTTGATTCTAACCCCCTGACTTGCACATAAAAGGGCAAAAAAGAATCTTTATAAATTAAGGATTTTATTAAAACATCAGGCAAAAACGCTCAAGAGATCAAAAAACAGTTGCAACAAGTTTAAATACATAATTTGGTAGCAAAATCAAAAGACTGAACAGAAACTAATGAAAAACCAGAGAATTCCATCAGAAGAATAACAATACTTACTAAACAAAGAACTCAAGACAAATGCAGCTCTGGCCTAAATTGCCAGAGGGAGGGTTCAGAAGTGGTGATGTCATGGGTGGTCCTGCCCTTTCGGGGTCTTCACCCACAAAGTAAAAGGAATGGAGGTGCACTTAAAGTAACATACATGATTAGCAACTTTTAAACAACATTAACAGAAATAACATAAATATATGAAACATGATATTTAAAAAATGACAATAAAACATAAACTACACAAAAATACAGACCCATACATAACACACATTTCCTATTTTTATAAATTTTGACTGCACTTTGAATCCACTCACAAAATTTGATTTAATAAATCAAAAATAATAGAGTTTTCATGTAATAAGACTGTTTACATTGCAGTGGTGAGTTTTGTACATTACATAATAGAGATACATGTATAACTTATAATAAAACATATTTTTAATAGTATAGCATATAATGTTAAACTAATGTTAAGTCATAATTGTCTGCTTCATTTAAATAGACCAGTGTTTCCCAAACTTGGTCCTGGGGAAACCACTGTGGCTGCAGGTTTTTCTTCCAACCAGCTTCTGTTTTTAATTGGACTCCTGGGCTAATTAAGTGAACTGTTATTTCCCAACTTCTGTGTTTTGGAAACAATATAGAAAGTAGAAAACTAAGTTTGGTAAAAAAAAAAAAAAAAAATTAAATGTACCAAGCAATTATGTGGGGATAATGCATTTTTTTCTTTTTAGCAATATTTTCATCTTGATTTTCATTGAACTTTTCCAGGTGTTCTGGTGTTCTAATTGTTTAATTAATCAATTATTTACTAATTAGTAGGTCTTATGCTAAAGTAGTTGCAGCATTTGATTATACATTGTTATTTGCCTTGATGTCTGCTCTGCTTGTTTTTAATTGTGATTACTAAGATAGATAGAAGGGGAAATACTGCACAGAGAAAGGGCAAAATATAATGAAATCAACAAAAGAGAGTTAAGCATTTAAATCTATAGCAAAAGCAGAAACATTTCTAAATGTCTTATAAATGTGAAAATCATGCTGTAGTGCTTTTCTGAATGTAGAATAAGAGATACCAGCTAATTAAATGAGATCAGTGCTATCAGGTGTGGTCACTGATTAGGAAGCTGGTTGGAACAAAAACCTGCAGCCACAGGGGGTCCCCAGGACTGACTTTAAGAACCCCTGAAATAGACCATTAGAACATTTTTTGTAAGTTAACATTATTTCTATGCTCCTAGAAAAACATGTGTGCTTTAAACTGAAGATTAAATTTATCAGATAATTTTCACCATATTAACTAATGTGCTCTGAGGATGTAACACCTGGAGAGAGCAAACTTCATGATTAATTATTTGTCTTGTGTGCGATGTTACAGTATGTGACCTAATGTTAAGCTGTTAATCCTTTTGACAAAGAAAAGAACTACCAATTATTTTAACAAATTATATGATTAGTAGTGTAATGTAATAAGAAGAGGTGAAATGAACCCAAAATAACATTTCATTTATGGACATTCATATCAGATATGTCCCCTTTACTTGAAAAAAATCAATATTAATATTTAGCAACATATGAATTACATATAGTAGCAGTATGCATAAATCTTTAGTATTAATTCTTAATTTTATTGTGTATTTATGTTACTTGTTTTTTGTGTCAAAACATTTAAGATTCTTATTACTTACAATAAACAAACTGTACTCAGCCTGAGACCTGATTAAACCTGGATTCATTTTGTCATAGATGGAATCCTCTAATAAGAATCATTTAGCGAACAAAGAAAACATTGCAAAGGGGGTGACAAGACAATATATTGGTGTGTCTGAGTGGCAACTGCACAAGCTACCACTGCCATCTCTTTTATTGACCAAATTACAATTATTAAACAACAGAAACAATCACCACAACTGGATCAATATGCAGCAGGACTTGCTGAGATGACGTAAAGTATGTTTGCATTCACCCCGACCTGGTAGCAGGCGGGACTTTCAGCCTGTCTCATGAACAGAAACCCCATAACCACATGCAAACACAAGTGGGGAGTCTTTTGATTTCTAAGCAACAGTAAGTATTCCTGATGTTGAGGGATCTCAGAATTCTGTGCAAGTCCATCATGTGTTATACCCATTTTACTTACAGAGTGAATTCCCTTCTGTTATCACCACTGGGTAAATTCAGTCATAAACCTATATGGAAAATGTTTATAATGTGTTAACCCATGTATGGAGATACATTAACCTTTTCAGTTGACAGAAGTGCAGTGTAATCTGGGAAAGTTGAATAACAAACCTGAATTTAGGGTGTTTTGTTCCATTGGAAGTGCAGTTTTCTTTTTCCTATATGAATCGACTTTGAGCTAATACAATAATAACTTAGTACAATCTATACTAATAAAAGGCAATGCCCTCACTGACTCACTCATCACTAATTCTCCAACTTCCCGTGTAGGTAGAAGGCTGAAATTTGGCAGGCTCATTCCTTACAGCTTACTTACAAAAGTTAAGCAGGTTTCACTTCGAAATTCTACACGTGAAGGTCATAACGGTCGACAATGTCCGCCAACGTCCGCCATGTTAAACTTTCTTATTTATGGCCCCATCTTCACGAAATTTGGTAGGCGGCTTCCCTGCGCTAACCGAAACCGATGTATGTACTTATTTCAGTGGTATGACGCCACTGTCGGCCGCCATATTGAACTTTCCAACAGTCTTTGTTACTTATGGGCCCATCTTCAAGAAATTTGGCACGCGGGTTGCCAACACTAACTGAATCCTACTTACGTACATATATACGTCCATAGCCTGCAGCTCGATCACCGTGTGAGGCGGCGTTGGGTCCCCCACCCCTACGCCTCCCACGTAGTTGGCTGCCTGCCTATATAAAGCCGTCTGTCGCTCCGGTCTCTTCATTCCCTTCCTTGCTTCGCCACAGTATTCACATCTCCCTGCTGATAACTGCAGCCTTTTTATTTAATCCACGGCTTCTCCGCTGTTTTATTGTTTGTTTATTACGATTATAGTTATTGTGTAGGTATTTTAGACTTAGTTTACATTGTTCAGGTACCCATTTCCTTTATCGTTTCAACCATACCCCCATTAACATGTCTATTGAGGTGATCACCATCGATCAAAGAACTGTCACTTACCGAGTGGTTTCCATGCCCGGAGATGGCGACTGCCTTTTCCATTCTCTGTGTTACATATTGCACGGCCATATCAGGCTCACTCTTGATATCCGGAGGAACATTGTGTCTTATGTATTGAATGACTGGGACAGGTTCAAGGTGTGGACTGATGATGGTACAGGAGATAATTATACTACACATGAGCACTATAAGAATGAAATGCTTAAGCCCTTCACCTATGGTTCTGCATGTGAGTTGATGGCTGCCGCTGAATTGTTCGGTTGTTGCTTTCAAGTGTACTGAAATGGCCAAATATTTTACACCTTTGGACAACCGCCAATGCCTCTTAAACATCTTAGATTCACAGGTGACGATTTGAGAAGTGGACACTTTGATGTTTATGAATGTTTAAACTCTCAAAAGCTGGATGCCAAGTTATCGATGAAACCGGTTGTATGCTTACAACGCTTGACAGATGCCGAATGTCACTTCAACACAACAAGTCCTGCAAATACTAACATAATTGAAACAAACCATGAAACTCAAACCGATTATGACAGCAGCAATCCAAGCTGTGAGAAAACAGTAAAAAGGAAGCGTGTCAGACGTTGTGGTACATTTTCTGATGCAGGTAGACAGAAACAACTTTGTGACGCTGCCGCCAAATACTCATAGAAAAATCCACAAGTTAATAGACATGCTGTTGCTAAATACACGGAGGCAAATCCACAAGTTAATAGAGCTTCTGTTTCTAGGTACGATCCCAATAATGAAAAGTGGCTCATACGAAAACAACAGGTTTGGCTCAAAAAAGCCAATTGTGGATTTGCGTACGACCCAAACATACATTATGAATCTGACAAAACAGTACACATTGGATCCATGGATGTTGACTGTGAGTATTGTCAAGTTCATAGGTGGAAATGCGAGTCTCCTGGTTTGTGCTGTAATGGTGGTAAAGTCTCTCTCACTCCTTTACATAAGCTTCCTGACCTTCTTGAGGGCCTGTTAAATGGTGAACATCCTCAAAGTGAGCATTTCTTGAACAACATTCGAAAGTACAACAGCGCATTTCAAATGACGTCATTTGGTGCTAACCAAATTGTTGAGGGAAATTTTATGCCTTCATTTAAAGTCCAGGGACAAGTGTATCACTTGATTGACAGTCTTTTACCTATGCCAACTGGGGAACACAAATTTTTGCAAATTTATTTCGTCGGGGACAATGAAAAGGAAGCACAAATGCGGTGCGCTAATGTTTCTGGAGTTAACATGCCCCTGGTGCAGCAATTACAAAAAATGCTGCATGATTGTAACACTTACATCCAAGACTTCCACTCCATGATCGACAGTATTTCAGATGAAGACAAAGACTTCAAAGTTGTCATTCACGACAACAAAAAAACATTAAATGCACACAAAGGCAGGTTTAATAAACCTGCAGTACGTCAAGTTGGTGTTGTCATCGTTGGGCAAACGTTCGAGAATAGGGATATTATCTTGAAAAGCAGAGACAATAAACTGCAACACATTAAGGAAACCCACAGATCCTATGATGCACTTCAATATCCCCTCATGTTCTGCTATGATGAAGATGACTATTCTGTGTTTATACCTCAAGTTCATGCTGCCAGTAAGTTACCTATGAAGAAAACCGTCTCTGCAGCAAACTTCTATTCATACCGACTTATGATCAGAGAACATCATGATAATAACTATCCTTTTCTTCCGAACTTTATTAAATCAGTTTTTAGTTGATACGTATGCAAAAATTGAATCCGAAAGACTACATTATATCAGACTAAATCAGAAGAAACTACGAGCTGAAAATTACGTCCACTTGAAAGATGCTATTGACAAAAATGACACTAATTTAAGGGAACTTGATCAAGCTGTGATATTACCATCGTTGTTCACTGGAGGACCTCGCTATATGCACGAGTGTACACAAGATGCAATGACATACGTACATCATTATGGCCACCCTGACTTATTCATCACATTTACTTGCAATCCTAAACGGACTGACATCACTGAAGTTCTCCTTCCTCGTCAAAAACCTCACAATCTCCACAACCTTATCAGTCGTGTATTTCATCTGAAAATTCACAAAATGACGGACTTGCTCACAAAGAGTAACATTTTTGACTGTACAAATTGCTACATGTACACCATAGAGTGGCAAAAGCGAGGTATTCCCCATGCACACATTCTGTTGTGGCTAAAGGATAAGATTAAACCAGCAGTCATCAATCAAGTGATCCATGCGGAAATTCCTGATCCACAGACTGACCCTGCCCTCCACAAAATAGTAAAATCCACCATAATTCACGGCCCATGTGGACCTCATAATATCAACTCACCCTGCATGATGAATGGAATATGCAGTAAGAAGTACCCGCGTCACTTCATCTCAGAAACTCAGACCAGAGAAGATGGTTACCCTCAGTACTGCCGGTGCGCACCGGCTAATGGAGGTCATACAATTAACATCAATGGAGTAGATATCGACAACAGATGGGTGGTCCCTTATAGTCCTGTGCTGTCCCGCTTCTTCAATGCTCACATCAGTGTCCATCCATCCATCCATCCATTTTCCAACCCGCTGAATCCATTTTGCAATTCAGTAAAATCGATCAAATACATCTGCAAGTATGTTAACAAGGGAAGTGACAAGGCAGTATTTACAATACAAAATGAAAATGATGAGGTATCTCGATACGAAGCTGGGCGTTACATTAGTAGCTCTGAAGCAGCCTGAAGCATTTTCTGTTTTCCCATTCACGAACGTTACCCTCCGGTCGTTCATCTTGCTGTGCATCTTGAGAACGGACAAAGAATTTATTTCACAGAAGGCAATGTTGCCGATAAAGTACACAATCCACCACAGATGACCCTTTAAACGTTCTTTGACCTTTGCAACCATGATGATTTTGCAAAGCAACTTCATTATAATGAAATTCCATCATATTATGTGTGGGCAAACAACATGTTTCATCAGAGGAAGCAGGGGAACACTGTACCAGGACATTCGGGAGTGAAAAAAGATAATGTGCTGGGACGGGTCTACACTGTGCACCCAAATAACTCTGAATGCTACCATCTTTGACTGTTGCTAAATGAAATCACAGGTCCCACGTCTTTCGAATCTCTCAAAACAGTTGATGGTGTCCTACATCCAACCTATAAGTCGGCCTGCAGGGCACTTGGTTTTTTACAGGACGATATCAACTGAGATGAGACTCAACAGGAAGCTGCTCTGTCTCGGTCACCTCAAAAGATCCGTGAACTCTTTGCTGTCATGCTGGTGTTCTGCCAAATGGAAAACCCCTTAAATCTATGGGAAAAACATAAAGACAGCATAGCAGAAGATGTTAGGAGACAGACTGAAAGAGATCATATAGGAACAGAAGTCCACCAGCGATTACATTTGATCTATAACAAGTGTCTACAGTTGCTGGAAAACTACTGCTATTGGAGGTCAATCTCTTGATCATTACGGTTTGCCTTCACCTTTCAGAGAACTGGCAGAAGTTACGTCAAATCCCGAGTACTTGAAAGAGACATCTTACAACACCTCACAATTGGCCAATATAGTCACAAATAATGAGCTGTTGCTAAATAGTGACCAAAAGACAGTTTATGAGCAAGTCATGAGGAGCGTTGTCTTGGCCACTGGCACTGTGTTTTTCCTTGATGCTCCAGGAGGAACTGGTAAGACATTCCTCATAAACCTTCTTCTTGCGAAAATCCAAGTGGAAGGTAACATTGGCATAGCTGTGGCTTCTTCTGGCATTGCTGCAACTCTTCTTGAGCTGCTCATTCAGCTTTCAAGCTACCTCTGAACCTCAGCCTTACTGAATCCCCCATGTGTAACATATCAAACCAGAGCAAAATGGCTGAAGTGTTGTGACATTGTCAGCTTATTGTCTGGGATGAATGCCCTATGCAACACAGAGGAGGTGTTGAGGCTTTAGACAGGACCCTCCAAGACATCCGAAACACCAACAAACTTATGGGAGGCTTGACAGTGTTACTGGCTGGAGACTTCCGGCAAACCCTACCAGTTGTGCCCAGAGGAACACGCGCTGACAAAGTTAAAGCATGTCTGAAGTCTTCATACCTATGGCCACAAATCAATGTTGTTACCTTAAGAATAAACATGAGGGTTCATTTGAAAGGTGACAAAAAAGCCAGGGAGTTCTCTACTCTTCTGATGAGTATAGGTAATGGCACCATCATTCAAGAAAATTGTAAAATAAATATTCCTACAAATCTCTGTCTCCTCGGGAATATCTTACAAAGCCTTCTTCAAAATGTTTACCTCAATCTACGAAATCTCCACGAAAACGACGTGTCACGGTTGAGGGAGAGAGCTATCCTGACACCAAAAAATGACATGACTACGACTATAAACCACATTTTACTTCAAGAACTACCTTCACAACTGAAAACATATCAGTCTGTGGATTCAGTTGTAGAAGTGGAAGACGCGATGCACTACCCGTTAGAGTTTCTCCACACTCTGAATCCTCCAGGCACTCCTGAGCATAATCTAATTTTGAAGATTGGGGCACCAATAATGTTACTGAGAAACTTACAGCCACCGAAACTTTGTAATGGCACGAGACTTCAGGTCATGTGTCTGCAAAAGAACCTAATTGAGGCAACTATTTTTACTGGCAGTGGCTCAGGGGAGATAGTTTTTATTCCCCGTTATACCCTCTGATCTCCCATTTCAATTCAAACGCCTCCAATTTCCAGTAAGGCTCTGCTTCGCAATGACAATTAATAAGTCTCAGGGACAGACCCTACAAAAGGTTGGCATTGATTTGAGGCAAGATTGCTTTTCACATGGCCAACTATACATTGCATGCTCAAGAGTAAGCTCAGCGCACAGCTTGGTCATATTACAACCAGAGGGCCGAACTGACAACGTGGTATACAAAGAGATCCTTAACAAATAATTATTGGTATATTTTACCTCAGTTTAAAATGGTTTTCTTTTCTTCTTAATAAAAATTTTAAAGCAGTACTTCGCCGCTGCGAAGCGCGGGTATTTTGCTAGTTTTCAATATTGTGAGAAACTGTCCGTTCACCTTGCAGTAGGAAAGCCAGGTATTTGTGCTTATTTTGAGCAACATTGGAGAGAGATTGGTTGCATTTTATTTGACTACTTTTTCAAAAAGAGCTCTCTCTTTATCTGGTCTTTGTTGCAAAAATTGAGCTTACTCTATATTGAGTTGCTTCTTTCCTGACACTTTTGCAAAGAGTTAAAACAAACACTTTCAAGGAGCTTGCTCTGCACTGCTGTTTATCTGCTGGACAATATCTGAGGAGCTTTGTCTTCAGCAAATCTTGTTTTTCATTTTTCAAATACCTATATATAATTTGTAACTAAGGAGATAGATAGATAGATAGATAGATAGATAGATAGATAGATAGATAGATAGATAGATAGATAGATAGATAGATAGATAGATAGATAGATACTTTATTAATCCCAAGGGGAAATTCACAAAGATATACATGCAGTAGCTATTGATATTTATTAGGTGATTGGGATTTTTTAGTTATTTTTTTGACAAAGATTCATAGTTTAAGTTTTGTTCTGCCATTTTTTAAACAAGGCAGAGCAATATTTCAATTAGAACATTATTGGACTCATATTGTTCAGTATGTTGTAATTAGACTGATGGAGCATCTACACAAGACACATATATCAATTGTCCAGCAATCATACAACATCATAGTGCCCAAAAATGAATTGAATAATTGCACAAAACATTAAATAACACATGACAGAAAGGGTTTAATACATTCCTTTATATATAGTTTGGCAATTATAGTACAGAATTTTGTGTTACGTAAGATGGGGAAAGGAGGAGAAGGCTACATAGTCATTAACATATCTTTCCTTTCTCACCTTAGATGGGAGGAGAATATGCCAGAAGATATTGATGCCACTTCCTGTTCTGTCCCTTTATCGTCTACCATATTTTGTTGATTGGAATGGCTGCAGGAAGGAGCATATCTTCACCCAAAGCCCTGGAGGCAACAAAACATTTCATTTTATTAAAGAACCACCTTGCCAAATTGTAAATGAAATGAGTTTATTACTGTAGCAGCTGGTGACCCCAAATATTTGACACTTTCAGCATATTTTTCTTTAAATATGTATGGTAACACTGTGAAATAAACCAAAGAGAAGCCTCAGACTCAGTCTGGAATATAAGCCTGTGGCGCCACCGGGTCTGAGAAATATACCAGCAATGTTCAGGTTACAAAGCAATAGGAGACCATCGCATTTCAGTAAACTCAACACATTACTAATCCTAATGTACAAACCTCTGCTAAATGGTAAATACTATAGCTGGTAAATATAGCAGAAACTATATAAAAGTTAAATGTGGTCACTTTGGTAAAAGCACCAAAGACTGTGACTATAATGCAGTTCGGTATTGTATGATGTAACTAGCTGAGACAGACATTGATGGGGAACATAACTAATGCATTTCCTACATGTTCATCAGTGAAATGACTCAATGGTCCTGAAAACCTCAGGAAAGCCATTGCCTTAAATCCCTTAAAATGACAGGAACAGGACAATGATGAACTGTCATTTCTGCTTTGTAGCTTTGGTTCTGAAGCTAATATACTTTGTTACCATCAAGTATTTGCATATGTATTCTGGCTGGTTGGTGTAATGTGAGCTAAAAGTAATCACACGTGTGTCGAATAAATCTTTAGCTTTTATAACTTTCTTCATCCAAACTGAATAGAAAGACTAGATTTGTAAGAACTTAAGCTCCTTTCTCTATTAGACTTGCCCTACCATACATGAGCCTCATGGCAGCCTCAAACAGTGTGATGCCACATCCACACACACTAACTCAAAGATAAACTATACCTAAGTACACAGGTTGTAAGCCAGATAGATTTTTAGTTATTTAGTTGGCTAAAAGAACAGGTATTGTAACAAGGATAAAAATGGACAGTTTGGTAAATACAAATCAAAATATCTAATTTGTGTGCTTATTTTAGTGCTATTTTTTAAGCAACTATATAGATGTAGTGTTTAAGTGAATGAATTGTGTGACTAAGATTGTAACCACAGTCAATCCTTAATTTTCGTGGGGATAATATTGCTGGAAAATGGCACACAAGTCAAAGACGCAGATGTTAGTACATTGAACCTATGAGAAATCGGGGGTTAGGTTCCTGTGAACACCAAAAACACTTTTGCTAGAGTTTGCTCAAAATACAGTTTTTTTTTACACAGAATTCTTTATAACACAGCATTTTTTCAGATAATTGGCACTTTTCATAACAGAAACAATGAAATAACCCATAAAATGCATCACACAAAATAAAATTGTTACTATGCAAAACATTTTTTCTCGCTAGTCATTCCCTAAAATTCTGTGACTTTTTTGCTAATATCTCAATAAAAGAAGACTTTAGTCGCTGCTGTTGGAAGATCTCAGTGTCACCTCTGAAACTGTCCTTCATGGCTGTTGGATGTCCTTGGAGATTGTGAAGGACGTACCGGCTTGAAATCATCCACCAACAATGTCTGCTCTTTTGAGATATCGAAGTAAGGGAGCAATGCATAGCTGTATTGACTCTTAACCTTGAGTCTGCGATCAAGAACCTCAATATCTCTAGCCAGCTGGTTGTAGCCAACAGTGTCTGCCAACATTCTTGCACAAAGTTGATTTAACATCTTTACTTTCTCATGAAGTCGGCTCACTAATTTTGCAAGCTTGAGCTTAGAGCCTCAAGCACATGCACTACACCTGGGGGCATAATTGCAGCATAAATCTTGATTTTTAACCAAAACAATGAAAATATGCAATGAATGCATGGGTTGCTATTCTTTACTCTACAATGCTAGGGTGAACAAGAAGTGCCTAGTAGGATACTATCTGCTCCCCAAACTTGCGCTCATCACTTCTCTCATTTTTTTCTACTTTAAATACTATCATATCCATGACTTGGCAAGGGAGGGGTTTAAAACCCTTGGTTTCTGTTGGAGTATTTGTGCAGCCCTTTCAGTGGTAGCTGTCTTGTAATGGAGAGCCACATATTTGGATCCCAGCAGAAGTGCAGCTCTTGAAGTGCTCTAAGCCTTTGCTATGGTATTCTGAAGTGTAGCCCTTTACTTTTATTTATTGTTAGTTTGCAGCCATTTGTTGGTGGCAGCATCAGTACAAGAAGACAGACAGCTGAGGGACTGCTACCTCTGCAGCTTCACCACTACTTCTCTAACTGTTTCTATGATTTGTGTAGTATTCTATGGCTGGCAGCACTACCTCAAGTACATGACAAGGTCTTTGTGACCTGTAGCGGCTGGTTTTGACAATTGTTTGCATATATGATGAATAGCCCAACTCAGTTAGTACATGACTGTATTCACCTTTTATAATCCTCGTGTTATAAATAAATTATTTTGTGTTTAATAGTTGTAAATAATTGAGATGTTTTGCAGAGATTTGTGTACTTGTACATTTTTTCTGTTGATCACTGTCAAAAAATCCAAATTAAATCCACTGTGATTTAATTTTGTATAATAAAATGTAAAAAGAGGTGAATATTTTTATGAGCACTCTGTATAGTACATTACTGTTAATCATGTATTTTAAAGGTATAGAAATTATATGATGAATTGGTAAAGACTATTTTTTATTCTATAAATTCTACATTATCAAAATTGTATTTATATTAGATATAAATGATTTTTTGTTGGTAAATGGTGCATGTGCAAAACATAAATATGAAACAAACCTGACAGTTAATCTCAGTGGCTTAAGTCTTAAATTCTTTGTTCTTGAATAGAATTCAGACAGGCTACAAGCACAGAAGCTTAGCGCTCCTTAAAAAAATAGCTATGCTTCTCCCAGTGAATGTTTGAACAATGGAGAGCACTGCTTCTCAGTCCACTCTTTCATGGAAACATAAACAGCAACCAAGTCTATGAAGAAAACTTGGAGGAAAAGTTCCCAGGAAATGAATATCTAATTAAATACATACTTAGATTGAAAAGGCAGCCTCAAAGAAAAAGAAAATTATTTACTTACAAAGATGAAATTTTGAATATAAAACTGTAGGGTGATACAGGAATTTAAAAATTAATCCCATTAGTATTTCACAATAATATTTCTGCATTTCTGAATATTGTTAAAGTGTATGCTATGCAAAATTATGTTGGGATTTTAAAAATAAGCATTTTGTAAACTTGATTAGACACTGAAAAAGGACATTGCTATCTATTTTTGTGCTGTATGAATTGATTAATGTCTCAGAAAGGCTTTTATCATCCTATGTCAACAGTTACCTAATGTATTTCAGTCAGTCCTCCAACTCTCTTGCTTTTATTTAATAGTTTGCAAGTAATTAAACTGTTTTTGGGAACCGGCAAACCACCAATAAGCATAAAATGAAGACAAGCTAAAAATATTTAAATACCTTTTTTAAATTTACAAAATAATGCTAATTTAAGAAATCCAGCCATTTACAGTAACATTAGTTGCCTCATAATTTATAAGTTAGTCTTAACTTCAGTGGCACTGACCTAGTTGAGCTTTAATTTCCACATTACTGTTGTACAAAGTCCCAGCATATAACAATTGAGCAAACCACCAACTGGCAAATCGACCTGGATGACAGTGTTTAAAAATGTGGTATAAACCAAATTATGATATGTGGTTTATGAGATTTTTGCAATTATCAAGAATGAGGATAATTTATTAGAAAACATTTGCTGTGAACAATTCATGCCGCTGATGATATCATACTGAAATGAACTCTTAGATGAATGCCACTAATTTCCTTTATTGCTAGTTTGAATACGATCAGATTGAGTCTATATTGTCTCAATTGACCAGCTAGGAAAAGCTTAGGTTGCTGTTGGAAGAAGTGTTGGTGAGGCCAGCAGGGATTGCTTATTTTGTGGTCTATATGTGTATCCCAAAGCCCCAGTGCAGTGATGGGGACACTGTGCTGTAAAAAATCAGCGCCTTTAGATGAGGTGTAAAACCAAGGTTCTGACTCTGGTCCCTGGGCATCTTTTGAAAAGGATAGGTTGTTTTCCAACGTCCTGGCTAAACTGCCCATCACACCCTAGTCATTCTTCCCCACCATTCATCCCCCATCCCATATAAGCTATTTCTCTTACCCCTTCACCATTTAATAACAATGTGAAATGAGCATACTGTTGCCAAAATGGCTCCCATCACAGTATCTGGGTGTATGCTACAGGTTGGTGGTGGTTCAAGTGGTTCCCCAATGTCTATATAAAGTGCTTTGAGTAGGTTAGAAAAGCACTACATAAATGTAATCAATTAATTAAATTAAAGCCTCTGAACTTGCAATGCTAATAACTGAATCACAGTGCCACCTACATTAAATGCTATCATTTTTGAGAGTTTAAGTATGCATAACCAAAGTGAGCTTTATCATTGCAGTTTTCTAATATAATTTATTTTGAGCACAACTTTCTATATAAACAATATTTTTTCGAATGTAAATACAATTCAAACAAAATTCTTTTGTTGAAAAACAACATGTCAGAGTGTTTTACTGTAAAGCTGGATTCAATATGTTGTACTGCTATTGATATGTGGTTTGGACTTTTCATCATGCCAGAAAGACATGTACACCAGAAAAAATAAGAGAGTTGTATTCCCCTTTGTTATACTGAACTGCTGTCCCCTTAGGCAGCAGCAGAAAGAGAAGATGATTTCTGCTTCACAGCACTTGAGCCACATTTTGACTCTCTACTGGTGTCCATGTTCTCATCCTCTGTATCTACAGGCTGGATTTGATGATTTCATTTTCAGTTCCTTCTCATTTGTAGAGTTGCTGCCAGAGAGATGTAGTTGCATATTGTTATGTCAGCATCCAGTATGCAGCTCTGCTTGATTTTGTGCATTTTTCCTGCTTTACAATGTCTCCAGCTAGGAGAGAAAGAAAATAAATGAAAGGAGACTTTAGACAACAGAACAAATTATAGCATCTCTGGGGTAAGATTTTGGATTCTACTGACATTTTGTAGGCTTACAGAAAAGAACATTTATTTATGGTATCCTCTTTTCAGTGAAGCATGGAACCATAAACACACATAAGCACAATTAAAATGTTGCTGCACTAAAATTGATAATTATTTGTAGATAATGAAATTTTAAATTAATATTTCAGCATCATATTGTAAAAAAGGAGCATAATTCAAAAACTAATTGAATTGTTGCATTGTTCTTGCAGGTTGTGATTGACACAGATATACTGGGCCTTCTTCTGGGATGGAAGATGTTATTTTTGCCAGCCAGGTGGCCGCCATTATGTGTAGACAGCCAGGATGAATGGGCATCCTGGCCAGGATGAGTGCTGCTCCCTACCTCAGCTGGGACGCAGGGATAATGGACACATGTAGGGAGACTGCCTCTCAAGAGCAGATATCGATCCAATTTGCTAGGGGGCAGGACTCTCCACGTATGCTGAAGTCTCTAGTTGTGTCTGGAATTTGGGGCTCAGCTATACCCCCTAGTGGCTACAAAGTAAATCCTAGAAAACTTTACTAAAATATTTTTACACAACTTTATTAAAATTCTGTCTGCAAACATAAGTGGTAAGAGTACCATCCATGAGACCTTCCATTTCAGCTAGAGGTGTCATCACAGAATGCTATTCTCTGATATTCAT
The DNA here is from genome assembly GCF_900747795.2 of Erpetoichthys calabaricus. Lineage (NCBI taxonomy): Eukaryota > Metazoa > Chordata > Cladistia > Polypteriformes > Polypteridae > Erpetoichthys > Erpetoichthys calabaricus. The sequence goes on along the minus strand of NC_041399.2, from coordinate 180,549,408 downwards.
TATTAAATTAGGACAAAGTTAAGACAAACACTCAATGCAGATTTATATGTGTTTGCTTTTTCAGTGAAGTTTACTGACTATATTTAAATCTCAGCCTCTTTGAGCAGTTAACATACCAGATCTAGAAAAAACACTATATATAAAATTGTCTTTATTTCTATACACTGACAGCTTACTTCACTAGGTAACCCTGCTCTTCGCATGTAATTGAGTGCTCATTTAAAGACAGACATCTTATGTGCAAAAAATGATGTTTAAAAGAAGAAGGCAGGTAACAACAGATCTTGTGTGATTAATTCAGGGTGACACTGGGTAAGAGTAACTTTTAATTTTCATGGCACCCAATGACCAATTATAATCCAATCCGGTCAGTGAAAACAAGAAAATGTGGTTACATGGATCTAGAGAAAATAAGCACTAGACATTGCAGGACTGCACAAACATTGACTGGCCTGTAGAGCCCAGTGTTTGGTCATTCAGACTGATGTAAGGAACCGGGCATGGCACTTGCATCCAATTTGTCAAGGGCAACCATGAAAACTGGCAGTGGTAATTTGTTTTTTGGCACACATAGGGTCCCTAAATATACATTCAGCAATGTTGGAACACCATGACATATCTGCACATCATTTCCTGATCAGTTATGTCCCGCCATGATAGTAGAATCCTCTTCTGTGAAGAGGCTTTGTCAAAAGGATTAAATTAACTGACATTAGTTTGGAAATAAATTCAGCAGCCTTTCCTGTTACTACTACCATATCCCAATCAACTCTCTGTAAATGTGTTGGAAGTAGGCTATTTGGACTAGAGATCTGCTAACAACTAATCTACAACATCTACAGGACATTGTGGAAGCCAAGTAAGATTCCCTGTGCTAAATGTTTGACTCCTCATTGGGTCCATGTTATAATGAATTTAGACTTATAATTTATAAACTTATAACTTCTAATCATGAATTACTATTAGGTTGTTGTTTCTAACAAATTGGCAAGAAAGTAGACATTACAGTGTGAAAGTTTGCTAGTGTAATTTCATATATGAACGTAATTAAGTACTAAATTAAATAAATGCATTTGAGGGTGACACACTAACTTGTATTTAATGTCTGTACTGTAGTATAACATTAGCATTACTCTGAATTTTATTTATTACAAATCGTTTGCCAATAAATGCCATGGGGTTCTTCAGAATGCTACCACCTCACTCAAAGCCTCTTTCTCTTATTTTCCTTCTTCACTTCTACTCATCTGTGGCAGATCAGTAATTTTTAAGTAAATCTTGCAGCCTTCTTGCAGTTCTTAGCCATCGTATACAATGTGTGATACTATGAGCTATTTTGGCTTTCTTTTATGCTACTTGTTATACAGATTCCAATAAGGCATTTCCATGCTATTAAATTTTCTAACTCTTCATGCAGCACGTTCACATTTCAAAGTAATAAAATCTATACTGAAGACTAAAAAGATAGTTTATTCTCTTTCATGAATATGAAAAATGTCATAGAATTAACAGAAGCTTAATGGTGTTTTTCAAAAACAGTACATTCTCAGAGTCTCTCCTTTTACAGGTCATAAGCATCATACCTGAACTAACCAGTTTTGATTTACAAATTCCACTATATATTTTTTACTTTTGCAATTGGCAAATAAATTTATGGGCAACATGGAGGTTGAAGAGGGTATCATTACAGTTTTGCTGTTCCTGTATTCCAGAATTTGCTTATCCTCCAGGTGTTTATTCCAAAGATTTGTACTTTCCTCTCAAACCCCAAAAATATATACAGGCAGATGTACTGTAAATGAGTCCAGCGTGAATTGTGTCCTGGCATGATTTCTGTGTGTCATTGTAAGGACTCACTCCAATGGCGCTTTCCTCTGACCAGGAGTAACTTACTGTACAAAACGAGAATAAGTTTATTCAGTTACTGATGGCTGCACCAAGCAGAGTACAGAACAACTGACTTTTACCATTTGGAAAAATAGGACATGGAAATGCTGCAAGTGTTTTCAGTAATCCAAATGGTTTATCTCAGCAGCACATAGTGTTTAAGGTTAAGTATTCAAACACCCTTCTTTTTTTGCAGACTTACTTTACCAGTTAATTAGTTGTAGTTTAGAAAAGTAATGATTTCAGTTAAAGGAATTCTAGTAAATATGAAAATTAATTTATAGTTCAAATTAGTTACAATGTCTATAATTTAATAAATGTACAGATGTCTGAGAAAAAGTCTCATAATAAAATATGGGATATGATTAATTACTGAATATACTCCAGAGTTTATGTTCTTTATGTTTTTCAATTAGAATTCTTCAAGCCCAAGATTGTATGTCTAGTCTCCACTGTTGTACAGTATTTTCAAGACTATAACATGCTATTTTAGTGTGCAACCCCTAGAGGTCTCAGTTAAACTGCAGAATTTCAACAGAGCTGATGTATGTTTTATTATAGATATTCATAATCTGCCAATTAAGTATTATGTTACACTTACCATATAGAAAGTGAAATTTTAGCACACAAAAAGCATGGGCTCTCAAATAAATACTAGCAATAGCAGGGGGCAGCTGAAATAACTCCTGATTACAACTTCAATATCATAACTTTAGACTCAATGCTTTAACTCTAAAATTAATTTATAATTTAGACTGTGATTTTTATAAAGTCAAATATATAGTTACCCTTTTAATGACATTTATTATCATTGAGTTTCCGTTTTTCGTTCTAAATTTGCCTGGATATTAATCATTATTTGAAAGTTTATTTAATCTGAAATAATGTGAGTTTGCCGCCACTTTCATTTTTACCACTAATTACGTTTGATGGATTTATAATGTTCTAAGACATTTTATATTTTAACTTCTGTTCTTCTATGTTACTGGGACATGATCAGAAGTCATTAATGATCCATAAGTACCCAACAGTGTTGCTTAAAATTATAGTGCACTATCAAAAATTACATAATGAAAATAGTAGCACACTATAAACAAGATAAAAACAGGGAATAGATTTAGGCCCATTGATCGTGAATTTTAAAAATGCAACATTGCTTAATCAAACATAGGGTTGACTGTCTTAAGTGAGATTCAGGAAGAATCTACCGTTCAGAAGGATTTTAATTATATGAACTGTCTTATTTTGTGTGCATAAATATTTACAACTTAAACTGACAGTTCATTCAACACATATTGATAGGAAAATAATGGCCCTGTGGCCTTGTAAAGGATGGCTCTGAAAAGGGATGGAAAAGTTGTGTGCAGTAATTCGAGGTGGTTGATGTTAAAATTTTAAATATGTTTAAAGATTAAATGCCAAATCTTTAACAACTTTGCAGAAATCTAAATGTAATGTTTAATGGGTAATTTCAAAATCTGTAAATATCATGAATCCTGATTTTCTGTGGAGCACAGCTCTTAGTTGTTACAAAGTAGAATGAATCAAGCTAATTATCTGTGTGTTTTGTAAACCTCAATAAGATGTATACCAACATGTACCAGAGGAAGGAGTTATTTTGTGTTACTCAAGATGGCAAATGTGAACACAGAACAACTGACTAATGATTGACCACTTTCAATGAACAATTATGACAGTCTGAGGAATCAAGATGCCATATTTTTTGCTTTACTTGAAACAATGCTGTCTGTTGTACCATAGCCGACTGGCTGACAGAGTTTTTTTTTTTTCATTTTATTTTCCATGCAGTAATGTGCATTTGGCAACTGTGACCATAAAGTCAACTCCCGTACAATAATGCCTGCTACAATGTATGTGATAACACGGCTCATTAAACTTAACTATATGTATCAAAAATGAACACTACACTCACTGTCTGTGCTGCAATTTTCAACTATATATTTCAGAATTCAGAAGGAAATTGTTTTGATTCACTTTTAGAAACAGGGATGAAACATCAATATATAGTAAGAGCTATCGGTGTCTCAATAATAAAACTACCTTGTTATCCATACCAGTTCCATGACAATGTGAATTTAGTGTTATGGTAAAAACTGTCAAATTTCTTTCATTTACACTGCTATCTGTAGCCAATAGATGTACAAGAATAATAATAATAAGTCTCTGTAGTAGTGAATTTTAAGGAGAGATGTGGATTGGGAATGAAGTCTTTGGAGCTTGATGAGGACATCTTCTACATACTGGACTGTATGCATTTAAGCATCACAGCTTCCCCCACAGTTTTGCAATTGATTTCTGTAAAACAACATGATGATTGTTTTGATGTGCTTATAAAAATAGGCAAATAAAAAAAGAAGAAAAACAACAGTTACATGCTGAGTTAGAAGACACAAAGTCATTTCAATTGAGATTTTGCTTCCGTATTTGACAGGACAGCTTATGACTTTGCCTGCGGGATTTACACCGTATCAGCAATGCTACAAGTCTGATAATAGTCACGATCAAAAAAGGAAGTTTTGAACATTTTAATTTCTTACAAAAATAATAATGATAATAAAAACACATTTACCTTTTATTGTCTTTTTATTTATGACCTCTCTGTAAACTCCCTTTTGGAGATGTTTTCTAAACCAATGCCCCACACTGATAACATTACTTCCCTTGTGTTGTTTTAAAACAATAGCTTGACAAATTCAGTTTCATCTCTTTTTCAGGCCATGAGGATTCTTGTTAATGGCCCTCATAATAATACAGATTAGGTATAATCATTACTCAAAAGTTAATTGTCTTGACAAATTTCAGTTTACTGAAATTCATTTTCATTATTGATTTTTCAATTAACATGCAATGATTGAGATGCCTTCTGACACTTTCTAGTATGTAGCAGCTAACATAAATAGCTTTCTTTTCCATGTAAATAACTTTGACATTACGGTTGTTAGAGTAGGCAAAAAGTTCAGTCTTTCCTTGTACTTTTTTGCCATAGTTGTAATATTTCTTAATTTGAGATTTCACTTTACCCAGAACTAGCAGACACATAAGTGCATACGAGCCTCTTATATTCCGTATTACTTAGCTTAAGGGGGAAAAATGAATGGTGGCCATAAAACTGACCTATATTTAGTGATCTGGGAATATATTAACATACCCAGTAAAACAGTAACGTCAAAACAGTAAATGATTGCACACTGGAAAGTTCATAATCAGCTTATTCAGCTAATGCAGTAGATGAAGTGATACGTAATAAAACATGATAATAAAGTACTTTCCAAATTTTCACCATGACAATGTTAGTTCGTTTGTTATCAGAACTTAATAAAATCAATTTCACTTATTCCTAATAAAAGCAAATTGTAATTTAATTTACTGGCCCTGAAAGTTCAACTGTTTATAAAATAGGACTGGATATATTTTTTCCCAATATTAAAAACCATGTGTTGAATGACAAAAATATGACAGATATAGCATGAATATTTCCTTTATCTTAGGTTTGTAATAAAACATAAATAAATTCTAAATAACTCTTTAAACACTGTCTCAATAAGAAAACTGAAGGGCATGGACACTTAAAAGTCTTATATACTAATCAAATTCTGACTCTTGTGTCTTTTATTTCTATAAAACTAATTAACTATTACAAAATATGCAAAAAATACATTTTAGTAAATTTACACCAGTTATGTTTTTAAAATTTCTTAAATGAAACATCTTGGTTGCCCGTACTACTAGAGACTATAAGTGGAAATTGTCAACATGTGCAGTTAAACAGTTTCTGAAAGAAAATTAAAAAATATATATATATATATAATCTTGTCTCTGTGATTCTTCCCCGTTTATACAACACGCTGCAATTCCCAAATAATATATAAAAATAAAATTAAAAAAAAAACATAATCATGAACACAAAACCGTACAAGATGGCCAAGACTTTATATTTTGCAACTATTTAAATTAAAATAATATATTCTCATATCTTACACTATTTCAAATAACGAAATGTAATTCAGTAACGATCTGTCAAAAATCTAATTTACAATTCTGTGTATAAAAATATAATTTATGGACCCCCCCCCCCCAGCAGTGAAGTATGCACCCTCAGCAAGTTAACAGTCATTTTAAGCACAAACGTTGCTGGTTTTTTCTTTTCTTTTTGTTTTCTTAAACTGAAGAAAAAATGTGCACTGGACTCAGCATTTGAGTTCAGTTACAGTAGTGACAGTTCAAGAGAAAATAAATTACTGAAATAGTAGGTTTAAGGCTCTTGAGGGTCCATTTATTCTTTGAGGAGAAAAAGTGTATATGTCAATGAAATAAATATTCCAGAACTTCTTTGTGGGGTCTCTGTCTCTTTAGTCCTACTTTCATGTTTGTCCTAAATAAAAAAGAACAAAGTCTTTTAATATTCTTTAAATTTGTTAACACCTTCAACTAGAGTTCATTGCCATTCCAAGTGGATGAATGGAGTCATTGACCAAGAGCCATGTTCCTATGTGATACAGAGCATTGGAATACCAATGAATGCCATCTTCTTGGCCAGTACTGTTGGTTATTGAATTGTCTTTTGGGAACAATAAAGATGTTAGTCCATATACAAATCGGACAGGTCCAAATGCCCAATGTGCCAGTCTGTGTTCTTCTATCACAGCATAGCAGGATGCTAGTATATGATCAACTATGATGGTACCATGGGTAGTGATTGGTGCAAAGGCATCTTTATGCTCTTCCAAGTAAATCCTTTTAACTGTAACCAGTCGGAGTGGATCATTTGCACCTTCAGCTACATAGACCTGTTGCCCAGGTTTTACTTTACTTGCAAATGTTGCCTTCATTAATGAGCCGCCAGTAGTGTTATCAGACACAAACAGAAGATGGGCAGCTGTGAGAGTGATCTTTTTGCCAATCTCCTCTGTTTCAATGACATAATAAATTCTCCTGGCATGGCTGTCTTTGTCTGCAAACATAATGAAATCTGTAAAAACGAGGTCTCCTTGGTCATTCACTGCCAATAGTTTGTCTCCAGGGATCAGGTTTTTCACTAATTTTGGTTCTCCATTACTCAGTATCACAGAAGATGAACCAGGAAAGCAACCACCTGATTTAGCAGCCACAGAGTTTTCTGTAAGACAGAAACATGAAAAAGCACAAGTCAGTTTAAGGCATAATGTACACTGTTTTAGTACATAACTGGTAACATTTCAAAGACCATTACTGATTAAATGGCAGCATACACTAAATGTATTATAAAAGGTCATTACAGTAGGTAAACAGCCTGACTTCTGCGATAAAATTAAGAAAGTGAAGATATCCAGGAAGATTAGCAAAGCAGTGTCAAGCAAACAGGCTATCATATTGACAGTGCAAGGGTTAAGAGGGGGCCAGAAAGATAATGTAACCCAGGCTGAAGCCGATTTGTAGAATTAGGTTATTCTCAATTGCAGGTTGTTTCATCTCTCTCTCTCTCTCTCTCTCTGTCTTCGTTAAAGCCCAAAAGATATCCCGTTGCTAATCAATTTGTAAGACTACCGCATTACAAAGACACTTAACGCGTTATCAGGAAATCGCTTTCTGTTTGCAAGCAAGAGGTCGGGGGTTATTGATTTGTTAAAGACTTTCGTGGCCATCATATGACAAAAATCTCAAGTGGACACTATTTGTCATGTGAAGGAACGTCCTGAGAAAACAACTGTTCTCCTCTTCAATCTCAAGTCAGCATTTTAGTAATACTGGAATTTCCAGCTCCCTCCGCCATAATGTGAGATAAAAACCCGCACAAATCTAAAAGAAAGAGGTGTGAAAAGGGAAAGCCTAGAGATGTGCAAGCTCGGTTCTTCTAATTAAAAACCGATAAAGAGCAGACATTGTCATTCAAATTCGCTTAATAGATGAACCCACTCTTGGAGGAAAGGACACTGACACTTTTCCCAGCTCCTTTCCCGTATTTGCTCAGGTGCAGGAGCCCTAATGTGCCAATTCACGCACATACTCTCAAGGAAAAAAAAAAGCCGCTGCGACCACTATTTGCACAGCAGAGCCACTCAAGATGTGTATTTGAATTTTAAATGAAGCCAATGTCTCTAAATGCTCGCAGCAGCCCATCAATGTCCTTTTACGACCACTGCCTAACTGACAATAAATTCAAGCCTTGGGAGAACTCTTCTTTACATTCCAGTCTCCGGGATCATACTTTTAGCAAACAGAGATGGGGAGAAAGGAATCTTCCTGCTCAGTATTTACGCGTTTAATCTTCTCATAAGATGCTTTGGCATGAAATGAGGTGGCAACAATTGAAAACCAGCTTTAGTCGACATTGCGCTGCTGAAATCAGCCTGGGTACAGTCACACGACCCTGCATGACATAGACCAAATATGATCTAAAAAGCTCAAGGTGTGCGGTGAATTTTAAACAGTAGCTTTGCCACTTGCTGTTTTAATACAATATGTGTGTGATGGGATTATTACATTCATCTGGTGTTACATAGTTGACCAAAACGCAAACAATAAGATAATTTAGAAAACCTCTATACCCCTTCTCGTTCAAATGTATATACCATTATAGTGTCAGAGGCAATGGTCTTATCCTTCACAATTCTAAGATTAAATCCCTTTTACAAGACTGCTTCTATTAAGGAAATCCGTCACATTCTTTCAGGGATACAAAACATAATTCCCAATGTTATCCGGTGCAGAATTTTCAAATCTACTAAACTTCATATTAAACACGAAGAATTGCGGGTCTGACACCGGTGGGAAAATTATTCATGAACGGTCGACGGCTTTAAGTCAGCCTTTTCATAAGATACAGGCAGAAAAATGGTTATTTTCTATTTGCCTAAAATATAAAACAGCAAAGACAGTATTCAGTTTTGTTTATGGCTTTCAATATAAGGAGATTACAGCTTTTTAATTTCAATATCAAGTTAAATTTGATTTACTAGTCAAATGTATTAAAGTTTTTTCTCTTGCAACAGAATTTACACAACGCCTACATGCTGAACATGCACACAAATAAGCAGCCTTAATATTGAAAAGTAATTCGAATTAATAAAACAACTCTGGTATACCTGAGAAACCGTTTCTTACCAGTTTAGAATGTAAAATATTTTTGCATGTACATATTTACAAATTTAAATGACCAGTTTTCACTTCATATTCGAAACTATTGCTATTCATTCTCAAAACGCAGAGTGGCGTTACACGAACATAATATAATCTTTCACGTTTATAGGATTAGGTGTATTTCAACATTTCTGTGCACGTGATTATTAAAGATCTGACAAAACACTTTCACCACTCTAGATTTAGGGAAAAAAGTCTATAATCTTTTGAGTAGTTTTTGATTCAAAAGTTAGTTTAGCTTCAGTTATTTCGTTAAAAGTACACATTTACAAAAAAGAAATTGACTTTTCAAATTGCAAACAAACAAATACATAAAAGAAAGTTATTTGTCGGGAAAGGCTTTACCAGGATATAGCAGTACAATTTCCAAACGAATCCCATCATCAACTATACATTTATCGCCACACTTTATTAATTCATTCACTACAACAATCTTCTTTTTGGATAATGTCATGAGTCATAAAAACATAAACTTAACCGCAAAAGATTAAGACCGGAGCAAATGATTTCATTATTGACTACCGTAATTACAGATGAGGGATAATGGTTAACCAAATGCCTTTAACATATCAGACCTCTCACACCTAAGTGCACGTTTATATTACTCATGAGCCACAAATGAGATTTTCTTTTCCTTTAAACGAAACCAATAACTTTCGCCTTTTCAGTTAAACTCAAGTTTCCCTCACAGATATCCCAGTAAATGCACCGTTTGGGATGGGTTAACCTAAACAAAACGGTGGCCACAGTAAAATGGCTACAAAAACCTGTCCTGCTTAGCAGATATGGTTACAACAAATAATGATCCTTATTCAATAACAGATTTTCTTGTGCTGCAAAACATATGATTTTAATAATTTTAGATTTCCAAATGTATGTGTTTTTAATAAGACTGTCATTTAATAATTTAGTATACAGAAATTTATATAAGTTTCTTTGGGATGTCACATTTATTTGAAATTATTCACAGATTACACTCCTATTTAAAAAAATAAATTCAAGCAAATGGTTATTTTTTCAGCTATGGTGAGATTGCATTAATTTCCTTTTTATTTACCTCATTTTGCCCCCTTCAGTAATATAAATCTTTTTACCTGCTTTTACTGAACAATGTATGTGGGCTTTTGACTCATAATAAACCCAGTCAAAGCCAGCCTCCACTGCCAGCCTGGCAAGCATGCCATATTTGCTGCGGTCTCTGTCTGAGGTAGTGATATCAACGGCTCTCCCTTCATAATGCAGAGATTCTTCAGAGTGGTGACCATCTTCATCCCAGCCTTCAGTTACTCTCAGCTTCACGCCAGGCCACTGATTCATTACTGAGATTGCCAAAGAGTTCAATTTGTCCTTACATCTCTATAAAAATAAATAAATAAATAAGGAAAAAAGTTTTATTAAGAAGCCATAAAATGAAAGAACTTCCTTTGGTATACAGCTATAAAAGCATGAACCCTAGACAAATATGTATCCAACGTTGCTGAATTTGTTTGTGTGACTTACACTGCGATAACTGATATCTTGACTTTGAGACATGTTTAAACTCAGGTGGTATTGAAAACAAGCTTATCTTATTTTTGATTGATAAACTATTCTTTAGTTTTCAAGTCAGTGTAGGGCAACCACTGCAACTAGAAGGAATACAATATAGATATAATACAGTTCAATCCAGTCAGAACATTGAAGGTACTAGAGCAATGACTTCTATAATTCCACTAATTTGTTTTTCTTTAATCAGCACTACATGACTTTTAAACTAACATGATACTGAAAATTGAACCAAGTCATATTTAACAACATGTGCTAGAATGAAAAGAGTTACAATAAAGCAAATTCGACTTGGGTTTTATATTAAAATGACCAGAAAATGATACACATAGTTATTTTTAGGTGCACTGTTATACCTTTGCTATTACATAACTAATATTTACATTAACCATCCACTTATGTCATGAGAGTTGGACAAACTTTAAAGTTTCTTCCAGGTGTGTGTTGAATTGACTAATGTGCATTTAAACGTTTAAATGAACTTCAAAATGCCAAACAGTATGCCCACAACATGAAAATAATGTATGCATGCCTAAGAAGTGTTCATATATTACAAAATTACTTACATTCATTGTTACTTACACTTATTTATACAGAGATGAATAATGTGTTTAATATCTGTCAATCAAATTAAACTGTACTCACTACTTTGCTATTCAGTGTATAATCTACTAATAAAGCTAAATCCCAAAAATGACAGGAGTACAGAAAAGTACAAGAACACCAAAGAAACATCAATACAAAGACTAGACCGCAAGAAACTGAGTTACCATTGTAATGTTTATTATTATTATTATTATTATTATTAATAAAATGTTTTATTTTTCTATCAGTCTCCTTAGCAACCTGAAGCAAATGAGGGACATCTCCAGGACACAGAGAAGGAAAGCTTTGGCAAAGCACCCAAACAGGACTCTATAAAACACTTTTCTATACTTCCCACTTTACCCTTTGAATATGTGTGCTATATTTGGGAACAAATTGCCAAACCTTGGTAATAATGCACACATTTCGTTAAGGGAAACAGACACCTGGCTTGGAAATCTCGATATAGCTATGTCTATATATTGTATAATCGTCAAACCCAATATAATGGAACTTGAAATATGGCACTTGGTAACCTCTCTTGAGACCTTCCACCGGGATGCTTAGCCTTCTCCAAGACAACTCTGTCCAACACTTTACCAATATGTCAAATAAAACATCACAAAGACGCTTTTCATCGGTCCCAGAATGGGACAGAAACTTTCATTATTCCTGTAGTGTTACTTTTAGGAACGTGATTTGACTGCCTATGAAGTGCTGTGAAACTATGATGAAACATGAATGTATTTTAGTTTCTTCTACCAATACTTATTTTGCTTTTTTTTTAAATAAGAAGCAAAGAACCTTTACATTCCTCATTTAAAAACACTTGTCGTACATCCTGTGATATAGTATGGTTGTACGTGTGATTTTTAACGAAACGTGCCGGTGTCTTGCAAGCCCCGCATTTTGCTCCGCGGATGGCGTGTTCTGCGGCGCCTGCCGAAATGTAGCCGGTTCTATAACTCAGTCCCCCTTTCATTCCGAACACCGATTAGGAAACATAAAGATCAAAATGCCCAAGATTGCGCTGAGTGCTCGTAACTCGCTGTCAGGAAAAGGCCTGCCAAGCCTCTCCGCGCGCACTCTGAACAGGATTGCCAGAGTCAAAAGCCGTGAAGCCCAAACTATTTATTAATTCATTGGGTCGTGTGCCGCAAATCAAGCCCAATTCTGCTCAGTCACCGTGAAGCCCAGCAGGACCCTCTGCTTAGCGCTTTGTGCTTTATACAAAGTTGTTCAACAAGCCCCTCGCTGCCAGTCCTTAATCTCTTCACAAATGAATTGCTTAAAGGAAACACTTAACAAGTACCTGTCAGAGTAAACAACCTGGTGGGCTCTGCAAACTTAGGCAGGATTTTTTTTCTTGGTTAATAAATTGTGACTGGCTATTTGTCTTGGTTGCATTTTAGTTTCAGAGAAATCCCACATGCACGTTAATAACACGGCGCTTCTTTGAGGTGATCCCCGCCGGTTGCACGGAAGCCTACATCTTTGTACTTAAAAGTCGCTCGAGTTTACTCCGTGCTGATATCAATGATTATATGCCGCCCGAGGTAAACTCGTTTATTGCCATAATAACTTTACCTGGTATATGATTTACATTTAAGCTAAGGATAAAAACCACACCAGAACTCGGTTTTATCTTCAGCGTAAATGCCCCGCAGGGTACCCTATTCGTCTAAACAGACGGCTTTTGATCCGTTAACCGTTTCGGCAGATAAACCCACATTCAGCATTTTAAAATGAACGTTGGTTTGCAAAGAATGTGCAAGAAGAAACGCTTTATTACGCCGGTGAGACGTGCAACTAACAATTGGGCTGTCAACTTGCATTTCTGTAAACTGGCATGAACAGGTATAGCCAATACATGAAAGCAGCATCTTCGCGGCGAGCATGAAGTGCTCTGAAACAATCATTTAAAAAATGAAGAGATATCAAAGCGGGAGCGAATCCCCGATTGTAACTGCCTCTCTTTGAGGACCTTATAAAGCCTCCGGAGTCATTCAGATTAAACCCATAGAAACGTTTCACAAGAGACTCCTTCTAATCGGAAAGTCGGTGATGGACTATTAAGAAAGATGTCAGCTGTCAAAAAAATCCATGCCTGTTCAGCTTGCCACCAATGCTCCGTCGGACTAATATGAGTTGCTTTTGTTTAATACAGTTGAGAGAAATTGACAGAAGGTCATAAGTTCAAATGCTGCCAGCTAATGCAGCGAGAGTGGCAAGTGGAGTAGAAGAGGCAGTCTATTCCCAAGGAATTGCCTCTGTCTTGAGCGCTAGCATCTCTTAAAAGCACAGCCGGGACAAATACGTCTCAACAGCAAAATTCAATTCTGCCAGCACCCTAACAAAGCAGAGAAAAATGCAATATTAAAACAGAAAATAAACATCCCACGGTATTGTTTCATTTTACGAAAAAAGGTACAGCACCCTCTTAGATAAAGCAGAATGCATCTCTGAATGATGCTCTTCTGTTACCATTGGTTGTATAAAAAAAGATACAAACTGAAATCCTAGCTGTTCCGATCGATAAAAGAGGAGTAAGTGGAGCTGAAAATGCAAGATGTGTCTGACTTGGTGCGGATCACTGTCTTGCAGCTTCAGTAACGATGACCGAGGGCTATGTGGGACTGAGCTGACTCTTCACTGATGGAACTGGGGGGGTGGGGGCTGTCACCGTCTCTCACAAGGTTATGATTTGAATCGGATATTATGAACGTGCGTGTGGGAACGTGTGCCTCTGTGTGCAAGAGTGGATGTCGATTTTCGCTGCACACACGAAGGAAACTGAATTTCCCATTGTGGTGAAGGTAGTGAATATTTAATCGTGCCTCCGCGTGCCACGCGCTGCACACTCCTGAGGGTCCTGTAATATTTAAAGAGGTTTATTCCATAGAGCACCACCGCCCCGTGTCTTTAAATCGCCCCACACACTTGCCGCTGCATGAAAGGAAGGAATTCACTGCAGAAACCAATTCAAAGGCTAATAATAGCTAGATCGCTCAACGCATCTGCAGTGATCATTTTTCTGACCCAAATTAAATATGAACTAGTCTATGCAAACGGGTCATGCAGATAAAGTCTATTCAAGCTCATAGGTCATCATTACTCTCGCCTCCCCTGTCTCCGTCTCCTTGACAAGCAGGAAGAAACAGCCGGCTCCAATAGGTTAATAACTGATGCTGAATAATGTCAGAACGGTATTCTTATTCATCTAACAAACACGTCGCACTCACAAAGTATGAAGTTGCATATTTAAAATATCACGAGGTTAATCTTTGAGTTCCGCTTACAGTGTCACAAAATAGATTTCAAGAAAATAGCATTATTTTCATGCTCTAATGCACACCTCTGCGAATGAATGCTTTGCGGTATGTGCGGTGTAATTGCTCAAATCCTAAAGGCGCATTTAAAAGAAAGGTCGAGAAAGCGACTTTCCATGACTGTATTATAGTTACATGTATAGATCCCGTCTGTCATTCACATGATTTCCCTGTCTCGCTGTTATTCGGTACCGTTAATTCACACATGTATATACATACATACATGCATACACACGTATGAACGTGCGTGTGCGCGCGCCCGTACAGACACTATAAATATGTTCGGCACTATACCTTATGGAGCAGAATTCATAGTACTCCATATGAATGTCCAGTCGTTCAACAGAGTGGTCCCGTCCTCTGAGGTGTCTACTTTCATTACTAAAGATGCAACCCAAAGGCCTATTTTAACAATACCCAGAATACCAGTAAAATTAAATTTATAATTGCTCGCGACTTGCTACTACCCATAAATGACTTTCACAGATTGACATAAGCATACCACAAATCAATGAAGGCTTTAAACTTCATAAGCTTGTTGCACGCATAATTTTTTGCGGGTAAAGAAAAAAATAGCCACAGATGCGTCTGTTATTTCTTTCTTTCATTTTTTTCTTTTTTACTCTACCTGTGTCATTAGTCTGTCAGCAGCTGTGTTTTCTTCATCCTTAAAAATAATGTCGGGATTGTAATTGGGAGTCAGTTCCTTAAATCTCTCTGAATTCCTAGTAGTCTTCCCTTCATATCTGCCACTGGCCCCTAGGGTCTTCTCTGCCACATTGGGAATGAACTGCTTGTAAGCTAAAGGAGTCAGCTTTTTCGGATGTCTTCTTCTCCCGTAGCCCCTTCCTGGTCCACAAGCCATCCCGAAGGAGACCAAGGAAGCACATATGAAGCCGGCTAACACGATTCTCGTCAGAAGCAACATTCCGTCCATTGAATCTAATTACTTGAAGCCTCTTCTGTGTCTATCTCTCTCTCTCTCTCTCTCTCTCTCTCTCTCTCTCTCTCTCTCTCTCTCTCTCACTCACTCACTCACTCTCGCTGCTCTTCTCTCGCTCGCTTTGCAGTGTCCTTGTCTCGTCTCCTTCTGTTACTATCCACCGATACCTATAGAGGCAGGTGCAGAAATGACAGGCTTCAGGTTGCTGATAACGGAACACATCAGAGTTGGGTCTTTTAAGCGGAAAAATAAAAAAGGCGGAATTTAATGGTAGCCAGGCTGCAGACGCTTGTGAAGAGAGTCTGCCTTTAGTGCTATGTATTATAGCTGTGATCTACGGCAGGGAAGGAAGCTGATTGGCTCTGCCAGACAACAAACCCTTCTGATGTTATCCCGCAAGAGGAAAAAAAAAATCTTTAAAGATTTTTCTTTTCACCTGAAGGGCTGGAGTTAACGAAAGGGACTGCCCCTTTTTGGGAAACATCAATTACAAAGCGCCCTTCTAGCCAGACCGCGCCCCCCCCACCAACACTCACACTTCACCCGCTTGTCTGGGCGTAATATAATAAAATTCTCAGGCACCGTGAAATCATTTAATATAAAGATTGTGTTACGTGACATAGGGACATGCCAGCATCGTTGACCATAAAACAAGTATACTCTAAGTTCTGTACTGTTAAGAGCCTTTGTTTCGGATTATTATTCTGTAACTAATGTGTATATTTGACTTCAGCAAAAGTTATAAAGCTTTGTCAAAAATGTGTGCGTATGTGGAATCAAAGTGCAGGACTCGATCTCACCAGCTATAGGGGAAGTTGAAGAGTTTTATACTCAGTTGTGGTAAGCGTTGACAATGTGAATAAATCTCGGGAAGCGCAAATGTAAATATTTCTATTAATATTTTGATAAACTTCATTGACTGGCTGACGCCGAAAGAGAAAATGCTGAGGTTCTCTGATGCGATCCACTATTCGGGAATGTTCTACTGATGAAATATAATAAGAGTTAAATTTATTCATTTTAAAATTAATAATTGTTTTGATATCACATAGCTAACAATTACAGTTTCTAGAATTGTAATATTATTTACAGACGCTTACATGCTTCTTAAAATCGTGTACTAATTTTGCTGTTATTGTTTATTCAGTTTTAAACTATTTTAAGTGTGTTAAGTGCTCTTAAAAATGCACTTCTATCTATCTATCTATCTATCTATCTATCTATCTATCTATCTATCTATCTATCTATCTATCTATCTATCTTCAGGCAAGAAGCACGTTGAACTGTTTAAAAGACTTTTACACATTAAATTAAAAGTATAATTAAAGTTATAGCCTCCTCAAGTCACAAGGATGTTTTTACTACTACCTTTGTGTTAGAAAAAATTGCATGCTTTGACTTGAACAGTCCACAACAACAAGTGTTATGTAAATAAATGCAAACACGTGTACAGTATATAGGTGGGTTTACATATATTATAACAATTTATTAGTGTAATTATCATTATTATTATTTCTCTCTCTCTCTCTCTGTATCTTTTAGTCAACATAAAAGTGACCAAAGAGAAACAGGTTATAGGAAAAGTAGTTGAAAAGACTCAAGGTTCATCTAAAACAATGAACCAACAAATCGTCTTACAGTATATGTTGTTCCTGTTAGCATCTCAGGATAAGATAATATTTGCAGTAGCCTGGGAACTATATAAAAAATGAGGGAGTGTTTAGTTTAACACAAACACTGTTTAATCAATAAGAAGTTCCTGTACTTTCACGTAATATTAAATCAATATTTCATAGCATGCTGTGCATTTATAAATATCATAAGTCCTATTTTTTAACACAAGACTACAACTTTCATGGGAGTGTCTGGTGCAAATGCAAATTGATTTGAAATTTATTGCAATAATTACTCATACATTATCTACCAGTCTAAAATCAAACACTTAGTTGGTTACCATAGACTCACAAATAGAAACAGACAAGTCTTTTTAGTTGCACCTACTGGCAGACCGATTTCTAAGAAACTTTATATTAAGATTGGCCTTGTAAAGGGCATTCTTAGGGAGAAGACAATAGTTTTGTTAGTGTAAATCATCTGAAAATTTTCATACCTTTATGTGCTAATTTATTATAATCTAAACAGTATAAGCAAGTGAACATAAAAAAAATCCATTTATCAAATTACTATACTTTTGTATTGAGTTGTTTAGAGTAGATAATAAGGATTTAGTTAGCCATTTTATTGAGATAGTTGTGTATGTGTCTTTTAACCAATAATTATACTGATAAATGACACATGCTTAATACATTTGTTACAGTGACCAGTACCACTGTTAGAAGTGCTTCAGACATAACCATCAACAAAAACATGACAAGTAAACAAGTTTAAAGTACATTTCTACTAAAAGAGACAAAACATGAAAACACATAATCTTAGCTTACCAGCCTATCTAATTAACTCTGTGTGTGTTTGTTGTGAGGAATTTGCATGTATTACTACACCAACTTTTCAGGTGTTCACATCACATTAAACATTCTGTAAACTCCATTATAAAATTTTTTTTTAATCTTTGGCCAGTTTAAAATACACTACCTAATATTAACTACACTTACTACTGCAACTACTACATTTGCACCAGTTTCACTAATAATATTTAATTAAAGACACTACACTTTAAGCTTAGGGGTTATCTGGGCAGTAAAAGATGCAAAATGGGAATGAATGTGCAACACATGTGAGGGTATCATTGTTTTCCAGCACCTTTTCCCCCTTGTCTGTGGACTGACTTGTCCAGTGTACACAAACCTCCTGACTGCTTTAGAGCCTTCTGTTTGGGGAGAGATCAGACACAAAGCCTATCATCCAAAGTCCACTTTATAGATAGTCCTAGCCATGGTAACCACTGTATTCTCTTGCCCATAGCAGCAGGCAAAGCATGTGCATAATTACTTTACTTTCAATTGCTTTCATACATTTACAGAGTATGTTAAAGTATTGGAATGTCTGTCTCTGGGTGTGTATGGAGGTAGAAGCTGGTCTTATATATTTATATATCTTTGTGTGTGTGTTTTCACCTGATACTTTTCTTATCTGGTAGATTTTATTTAAAACATTTCAAGCAGAAAGTTTATTTACAGAAATGTTTTCTTTTTGATTCTTCCAACATTTACACTATTGTTATATAAATTGTGCAATCCACAAATCGAGAAATTTCTGTAATTTACAGAGAGAATTTTACAGCTACTAGGAAAAGATAAGCATATACTATACTGTGTGAAATACTGTATCATGAACATGTCCACTTGTTTGAGAAGCATTATAGGTTTGATATCAACTGTGTAAATTTTTAATTACTTCTTGTTAATAAAAGTGCTAGTCACATTTTTAAGGTCATTATATATCTAAACAGTGTCTAATAACTTGTATTTTTTATTTTAACATACCTTAATTAAGTAATATATTGTGAGCATGTATGCTGCCCTGGCTAAATATAACCACAAGTCTTTTCTATCTTTGAAAGAAAATATTATGACACAGTACTGTACCTTTGCTGCCGCGCTAATGCCAACTACAGTTAATATCCAACAATGTTAACCATAAACAGTTGTTTCATTCAAAATATAAAAAGAAAAGTCAAAATATAAGGATGTCCAAAAGTAGCATGAAATCCAGAGAAATTAAAAATAATCTTGATGACACTTTCAAGGGCTTTCAAGCAGTTTTGAGCGGTTCACATTCTGGCCCACTTCAAAACAATGGCAACTCAATCATGACATAGTTTTCCAACTCACCTCCATGATTCTTTTCTTAACACTTTTGCCTGTATTCTTTTCTTCCAGCTGAGTCCTTGCCCTTTTTCCTGTGCTTCATCCAGACTAAAATAAGTCCTGGCAAGGAGTGATCTTTAAACATCATAAACCATTAGGAGTGGCTTCCTGATCAGTTATTTACATAGTCAGGTATACCCCTACAAAATGCTAAGGCTGCTAAGGAATACCTGCTGTATTTCTGAGGTCCCATGCCTAGTTAAAGAGGCAGGCACCCACTGTAGACCCACTTGGTCTTTTTTGTAGTCTTCAATGCTATTCCTGCCTTTACTACTTTGAAACTGGGCAATCACATATTCCTGTCCCACATGGGGTTGACTTACAGAGACATGCTAGCTTAAAGAATTTAACAGGCTTTCCCCAAGTCACCTATGGCTTTTGTTTTACCCTTGGAGTGTCTCCTTCCTGGGCACTCTGCAGTTACAAGGGTTGTCCACTGCCTACCCTCTTTGGCCTACAGAAGAACATTCAGTTCACTAGTGTGAAATCATCAGTACAAAATTCATTAACAGAACGACATCAGAAAAAGTGCAATTCTTATCTACAATAGAAGTCCATATGGTGACATCTGAAAAAACAGAACCAGTTTTTTTAGAGAAAATGCCCTTACATGTTCAAATCATGCACAGAAATATTTATAAAAACATTTGTGAATTTGTACGTTTGTGTTTAATTTGCTCTCCCACTGCCTATTAATATTTTTTGTATTTTTGCATTCATGGGAGAGCTGGAACTAGATATGTTTAAACAAGATTTCTAAAAAATTATTTAAATTTAATTGAACTGCAAAATGGAGATGGTTTGTAGTTTGCCAAGATATTAATGCAAAAATATCCTTTTCTGGTGTTATATTTCACCAAAAAATAAAAAACAAAATTAGGAAGAAGGTAGAACAGATTAGCTCATCTAGCATGTTTGGATAGCTCACAGTTAATGTTTGTTACTCTGATTTATCCAGTTGGCTTCTTAACAACAAAAAGATTATCATCTTGATCTATGTGACAGGTCAGCTTACTTTAAATTTCGCTTTCTCTCTGGGTAAAGAAGTATTTCCTTGCTTTTGCCTTGAAATGTGCGCTCATTACTACACTAACTTTGAATATAATGTTCTTTGACACATATTGTGCACTTTGTGTGATATTTCGTAGCCTATAGCCTTTTTTAAATGCTGCTTCACATGGCCTGGAAAACTAAAATATGGAGTCAATATAAACTTCTTCTTTGCTTCTTTTGGCTCCATTTCTTCCCAGTTGTACTAATAATGAGAGAAATTTGCTTGCTCCAAAAAAATTGGGTTTGCTTGGAAGGTGAACTCTGCTTGAAGAATGTAAACATTAGAAACAAAAAATGAAGTCATATATGTAAAAATTGCTTCATTTATATTGCCATTGTTAGTATAGTAATACTGATTTGAAACATGAAATCAATTAGGTATTTTTTTTAATCTGCTCAATAATTAAGTAGATAACTGAATTGTTAAACAAAGAAAGAAGTGTTCAGAATAAATTGTTAGATACCAGCTGAGAAATCAGTATTACATGAACAAGACAGTCTGTCTAATAAATCAGTTGACCAAAATAGGAAACATACCTCACCTTTTATAGAACTCTTCTTGACATCTAGCTACCTGAGGAAGTCCTTTACTTTGAAAATCCTTTCGGATTTTATGAAGTGTATAAGCCAGCCCATGGTACGTATGCCACCATATGTTCATCCATGCAAACATGGCATAAATAATATAAGTTAAAATTAAAGAAAAAATTTCAATTTTTAAAACAGCTTTATTGGAAGAACATTTCTCAGCATTTAGGCTGTGCTGTTTAGACCAATGAAGATGATGCAGTATTTTAATACTTAAAATGTTATATGGGACATTTCTGCACAATTCAACAGCAAAAAACAGAAAGTAAAATAGTGCAAGAAAATCATATAGACCCTAACATGTCTCCATTTACAGATTCTGCAGACCATTGATACTAACAAAGTATAACTCATCGTGAAGTGATTGATTTGAATTTTTGTTTTCACTGTTTACTTTTTGCTTAACTATAAAGTACTATAAAATCATGTCATACAATAAGAATGGATTTAGAAATATGTCAAATGATGGACTATTACAAGGCAAAATAAATTAACAAAATTTGGGGATAGTGTACAGAAAGCACATTTTTTTGTACATGTCAACAGAAGTGCAAATAGTGAAACTAATGAGTTGGTCAGTATTTTAGTCAGTAGGTGACACAGACAGAATTATCTTAGTGAAGTTCTAGACAGTTTTCAAAGTGGGAAATGCAGGAAAAGCATTGTAGAAGGCAACAAAGAACAAGTGGCTCCTCAGCATTGATTTGAATGCTTTGGCAGATGGAGCATCACAAATAGACTTATGAATAGAGTTCAAGAGAGAAGGAGCAACCAAGTTGAACAGGCACTTAACAAGGTTTGCAGAATTGGTCTTGGGAACAGAAAGACAGCCCGTGAATGGCAGCCACACTTCTCTAATTGGTTAATACTGTGTCACAAACTCCACAAAGAACCATAGCAAGGTTTGGGGCAGCCACCCGTATATTTGGTTTCCTGGCTGCAAATTGCAAATAAATGATAAGACTGACGTGCACAAAACCGAGTCCAAAATAGAACTGAGGGAATAGGGAAACGGTGGAGACTTTTAAAGGGGAAGACAGGAAGTGAGGTCAAAGGGGTCAGGCTCATAAGGGTCTTCAGCCATAGGCTCGAACCCGGATGTGACATCACAGGGGCCGGAGCCGGCAAGGTCTTCTTCCACAGGCTTGGACCTGGAAGTGACGTCAAGAGGGCCAGGTGGAATTTCAGATGAATGGTTTACAGGAAAGGGAGAAAAAGAGTCAGTGCACTCTGCCACATCCTGGTCTGATTCGGAACTGCCCTTACTCAAGCCCTTTAGCTGCCTCCCATGCACACGTATGTGACAACTGACACAACACCATAGACACATATTCTAGCACTCTACAGTTTACTTTGTAAATATGGGATACTGTAATTTTGAGGATAATTAGGCATGAAACAACAGGTGTGTTGTAGATGAATCTAGTGGGATGAGTATTCACTGTATTTGGTTGGAGTCAAAGCTCTATTGTAGCATATTTGAATGTGTTGATGTTAAATGTAGGAAAAGCACCGAATTGGGAATTTAATCTCACCAAGACATAATGAAGATATGACAAAATAAACAACCAAAAAAAATAAATACACATTATTGGCATTTGAAACCAAAGACCCTTTAACAGTAATGATACAATCTTTTTAATCAGGACTATAACACCATATAGTATGAATGGTCAAACCTGGGTTGTAAGAATGCTAATTTAAGCTGAAATCAATGAACTGTACAAGTTCACTGTAGCTGACCATGTAGTCAAAAAAAAAAATCAAGGTCAAAATTTGGAGTAAGAAGATAATAAAAACTATGAGTTTCAGAAGGAATTTTGTAGCACACAGTTATCCTGTTTGCTATCTCATATAGGGAGAGGTCATCCCTGTTGATTTTTTAACCAGTCACCCCAAATGCATCAGAAATCGTGACCTCAGTCACTCTGGCCTTGGCAATCAGGAGCTGCGTACTATCAACTGGACTCACAAAGTGTCTGCGTTCTACATCAAAACAAAATGGTGTCAGAAACAGCGTAAAATAATTAAATAATTTTAAACATGCAATGACGCTCATCACTGATGTCAATGACGAATTTGACATATAGTACCTCGAAAACCATAAGGCACCAAACCACCATTAAAAACATGACCAAATGTCCAACAAATATTTAGTAATGAGTACACTAATAATAACTGTTGGCTCACATGGAGGAAATTACATTAGACACAAAACCTGTACAGTATTTATGCTCCTCTTTCTAATAAAACTGGAAATTTGATAATAGTTTAATACACTACTTAATTTTCAGCAAAGCAAACAGAAGGTACTTGGTACACATTACAATGAAATTCTATTATTGAAGTATTGAAAACATTGAGAGTTTGTTTTAAAATCCAACAAACATTTATTTATGAATTGTTCTCCCAGGTTATTTAAGTTTTGGAGCTTAAATGTCTGCTGTCATTGATTAATGAAAAAGACACATTGCTTTTGCAGAGCAATTGAAAACACTTACCTTGGTTAATATAAGGATTGAAAAATGGATATTTGCAACTTGGGTTAAAGAGCTAATAGGCCAACTCATTTTAAAAGGCTGATCACACATTGAAATGAATGTTTATTCTTCAAATGAGAAGAAGAAAAAGAATTAAACTAAAGAAGGTGTTTGGTCCAAGAGAGCAGTCTTAATTGCAACATTTGTTAGCACAAAGAAAAGCATCTGCATGGGACCCCAAGGATATAAATTAAGAAAAACTGTTCTCAGTGAACTACTACATACATTTTTTCTTTTTTTCTTTTTTTTATAATAGAACTTGGAACAAAACAACATACTCTGGTTGGAAGAAGGAATCCCTTCACTTTAGGCATTTGAAGCCAGCATTTCAACCTGGGCAGCAACTGGTATTTTTGAACCCCAGAATCTGACCTGGGTAGGTGTTTAATTTTGTTTACTAGTTTACAAAATTGAGTGATTAACACAAACTGAAATAACCAGTTTTTGCAAAGGACAAATTTTTTACTTGTCACTCTTGCACAAGCATTAAAGGGCTTGTAATAAAGTGAAGCACTGCTAGTTGTTTGACAGAATGTTACACTATATAGCTGCACCTCCACATCTGCAAATTTGATATTCACGATTTTGGTTATTCATGACTTAGCCATGAACAATTAAATAGAAATATTTTTGGAGCTTGCCAAAAGAAACTCGCAGACAATGCATAGGCCAAAAATATATTAACAATACTGCAAATGATTTGTATCATTATTTAATATTTGTTAGTGTAAATGTATATCTTATTACTATATAAAAATTAGTGTTATTTATTATTTGTTAGTGTAAATGCATATTATATCTTTAATATTAAATGTTATTTTTTGGTAAAACAAAACAAAAAAAAATATTGTGAAGCGATGCAGCAGAGGTGTTAAACACTGCAATTCTGTTTGCTCATCTCTCCATTGTTAGTGAGCAAATGAACCTCCTGTTTTCCTTCACTGAATTGACACTGCAAATACTGTTCCTGGTCTGGACTTCAAAAATGAGACTCTCCATTGGCAGCTGCTCTTTACCACCTCTGGGATCTGCCTGGCCCTTTGTCTGAGCAATTGTACCACCAGCTCTGCTTCACTCGGCTCAACTGGATTCACTGGCAACTTGATCTGCCACACTGTTTTCCAGCTCCATAATCCCGAGGCTCTGTCATCGTCCACGCATCAGTACAACAAATTGAAATAGTGTTAAAGCTTTGTTTAAAACAGGCCCACCTACTTAATCATACTGCATGTTTGTTTGTGTGTTAGGTGGGCCCAAGTATTATTCGCAAATTTTCACATTCACTGGTGTCTTCTGTCCCTAATCCTGACAAATGTGAAGGGGTTACTGTGTATAGTAATTTTAAAATTGTGAACCATTGCAGAGTTTCTCAGATTGCAATTATCAGATGTTGATGGGTTGAGCATATTTGAACTATTATTCTTAAAAAGAAATATTTTACCCAAAAATTATATTTTTTTAATATGGAGTTTATAGTGATGACCAAGAAACATTTTTAATCTCATGTTTTCATGGAGAACAGACATAGCAAAGTTTCTGATGGAACATGACCCAAAGGTGACCAGTGTAGGACAACAGCAAACAATAACAAGACATCCTTGAAAAATCACACGTTGCTTGTGACGCATAATCCATACTTTAAGTCATCCAGTTGTATGCTCATAATGTCCTCACAGGTGGCGCAGTGGTAGTGCTGCTGCTTTGCAGTAAGGAGACTGTGGAAGATTGTGGGTTTGCTTCCCGGTTCCTCTCTGTGTGGATAGCGCTTTGAGTACTGAGAAAAGCGCTATATAAATGTAATGAATTATTATTATTAATGTGCAAAACACATGCATTTAATGTAAAGTATTGTTAAAATAATAATATGGAAAATGAAAGTAGTCTTTAAACAGGAAGCTCCTTCACATGGGGTTGTGTTTTTGAATTCAAGACCCCTTCTCTCCTTATTTATTGGTCGAGTCCTGTCTTCATCTTACAAGCATGATCCTGTGTTAAGAGGTGTTAAGTATAGAGTACTTTTGTTTTCAGGAGTATCACTACAGACTATACGGGGCAAGTAAAATATAAAAAATATAACTTTTGGGTGGAGTATTCCTTTGAGTGAAATATTTTTTATACATTATAACATTAAAAAGTACTTTAAATTAATTAATGTTTTTGTGCTCTAATAATATTTTATAAATACTGAATAATTTTTAATGCTGTACTTGTCCCCAGAAATGTTCAAATAGTTGGATTAATTTATAGAGTTCATGGAGTAACACAGGTATATTGACTTAATGGGTATTATATGTTATTGTCATTTTTGTTATTTTAAGGTTTTCTGTGTCCTCAGATATACAGTATGTAAAAGTATGTTATGTCAAGAAAATGTTCTAAAGCTCAAAAATTAAATGTCTGTAATATACCCTGGAGAATATATGCATAATATATACATAATCTGTCATAATTATGTGGAATCACTGACAAATATTTATTATGCTTTGTACATGTCAACATTATGTTTACTATTATAAATAAAATTCAAAAGCAATTCTGGTTTTGGACAGGTGTCGCCATTTTCTGTTGTTTTTTTCCATAGGTACTGGCATATTGTTGATGTTTGCTATAAGTAGATGTTGACCACGTGACATAACTGCATCAGTATGAAACACGGCAGGACACTGGTGAATCTGATAGCCTCATGTTTCTGTTGTTCTTTTAAAAACATCAAACAGAAACCTGAGTATATAAGATTGACTTCAGCTTGCTAGTCTCAGTACCCAAGTCATTGGATTCCAAACACCTCTTGCAATTTCTTTGAGTAGTTTTTACTTTTAATTTCATTTTTTGGCTAACAATTTGGATATGGTAGCATGATCTTTTGACTTCCTGTTTAGTTATTTTTAACCTCTCTTTTTAACCAGATGCCTGTGGCTCTTTCATGTTCTGGTCCATCTGACTTTTCCCTGTTTAGTACAAGCCCTTTTTCTTCCTAAATGAAATATAACTAAACTTCAGGCTTTAAAATTAATGCTCGTTAAATGTTTTCACTATTGTTACAAAACAGTATTTCTCTATAAAAAATTGTTTTGTAATTATTTCAAAATTAAACTATATGAAAAATTTGCTGTATTTATTGCGTAAGCATTCAACATGCATCCATATTTGGTATCTTGGATCATTCTATAACACCAAATGAAATGACTCTTAGAGCTGGGTGATGAAAGATGTGTTACAGTACCAGTTGGAGTGTTAGCGTAAATCCAACTTGATATAGACATAAAGGAGTTTTCACATATCTAAACATTGTGGTTATAAAGGAAGGCTTTCAACTTCTCTATGTTCTGGGCAAAACTGTATCCTGGACTGATCTTCACCTGGAGTTTTGTTTCTTGCAAATATGATTTCTCAGACGTAGCATGCAGACATTATCTAGAAGTGGGCCAAGTACCGAACCTTGGGAAACACAAAGGGAATGAAATAATAGATATTTGAATGCACTTTTTGTTAATTATCTTATTTCTGGATTAGTTCACAATAGTATAAGATGCTGTTTAGAATTTCCGTAGAAGTTTTTCAATGACAAATGTCCTGAGAGTGAGGTTCAGTATGGACAAACAAAAGATAAACTTATGATAGGAAAAGACAAAATAACCTAAAAGGTTGTGAATATATATTTGTTATTGGGCAAGATAATCTAATTGTTTGTATATATAACTGAATTTTGCCTTTGTGTTTGTACAGTGCTAAATTATTGACTAGTTTGGGACTATCATGGGATTTTTCTACAAGACTACATTTGTAATCTTCGATAATTAGAATGTTCCAGGTCTTTAACAATATCTTCTTCTTTTTCTTTTGGCTGCTCCTGTTAGGGGTCACCACAGTGGGTCATCTTTTTCCATATCTTCCTGTCCTCTGCATCTTGCTCTGTCAAACCCACCACCTGCATGTCCTTTCACTACATCCATAAACCTCCTGTTAGGCCTTTCACTTAACTGGCAGCTCCATCCTGAACATTCTTCTCCCAATAAACCCAGCATCTCTTCTCTGCACATGGCCAAACCAACACAGTCTTGGTTCTCTGACTTTGTCTCCCAACTGTTCAACATAAGCTGACCCTCTAATATAGTCATTTCTAATTCTGTCCATCCTTGTCACACCCAGTGCAAATCTTAACATCTTTAACTCTGCCACCTCCAGCTGTGTCTCCTGTTTTTTGGTCTGACCCACCATCTCCTACCCATATAACATAATTGGTCTCACTACCATCTTGTAGACCTTCCCTTTCACTCTTGCTAGTACCCATCTGTCACAAAACACACCTGACACTCTTCTCCACCCACTCGAACCTGCTTGCACTCTCTTTTTCACCTCTTTTCCACACTCCCCATTACTCTGTAATGTTGATCCCAAGTATTTAAACTCATTCACCTTTTCCAACTCTACTTCATACATCCTCACCATTCCTCTGAACTCCCTCTCATTCACACACATGTATTCTGTCTTGTTTCTATTGACCTTCATTCCTCTCTTCTGACCTTCTTCATTCCACTGCTTGACACCATACCTACCCATCACCTCCTCACCTCCTCTGTTCCCTTCATCAATATGTCCATTGAAATCTGCTCCAATCACCAGTCTCCCTCTCTTGGATTCACTCTCCATCACTGATCCAACTCACTCCAGAAATTTTCTTTCTTATCCATCGCGCACTCAACTTACAGGGCATATGCACTAACAACATTCAAGATCACACCTTCAGTTTCCAGCTCATAAACATCACTCTGTCCGACACTCTTTTCACCTCCAAAACACTCTTGACATACTGTTCCTTCAGTATAACCCCTACCCCATTTCTCCTCCCATCCACACCATTGTTGAACAATTTGAACCCGCCTATGATACACTTGGCCTTACTCTCTTTACATCTTGCCTCTTGCATGTACAATATATCAACTTTCCTTCTCTCCATTATATCAGTTAACTCTCTCCCCTTACCAGTCATTGTGCCAGCATTCAAAGTTTCTACGCTCACTTCCACTCTCTTTACCTTCTTCTTCTCCCCCTGTCTCTGGACACTCCTTTCCCCTCTTTTTCTTCTTCAGCCAACATTAGCCCAATTTCCGCCAGCACCCTGTTGGTTAACAGTACTGGTGGCAGCTGTTCTTACACCAGGCCTCAACTAATCCAGTATGGAAATCTGTATTGTCCGCATATCGATCTGGCAAAATTTTACACTGGATGCCCTCCCTGACATAATCCTCCCCATTTATCCAGGCTTGGGACCTACATGAAGAAACACACTGGTTTGTGCATCCCCTGTGGCTAGTTCAGGTCTTGAATAATATCAATAACAAAATATCTCTTTCTACTGATGTTATGGTGCTCTATAGCTATGCCACTCATATTAAATCTACTAAGAAGAATTTATAACAAGTTCGGATTCAGAATCAATTTGCATAAAAGCATCCTTTGTACAGCAGCACGGTGGCGCAGTGGGTAGCGCTGCTGCCTCGCAGTTGGGAGACCTGGGGACCCGGATTCGCTTCTCGGGTCCTCCCTGCGTGGAGTTTGTATGTTCTCCCCGTGTCTGCGTGGGTTTCCTCCGGGCGCTCCGGTTTCCTCCCACAGTCCAAAGACATGCAGGTTAGGTGGATTGGCGATTCTAAATTGGCCCTAGTGTGTGCTTGGTGTGTGGGTGTGTTTGTGTGTGTCCTGCGGTGGGTTGGCACCCTGCCCGGGATTGGTTCCTGCCTTGTGCCCTGTGTTGGCTGGGATTGGCTCCAGCAGACCCCCGTGACCCTGTGTTTGGATTCAGCAGGTTGGAAAATGGATAGATGGATGGCATCCTTTGTACAGTGAATTCTCTTGTGCACTATTCAAAGCTGTATCACTTTTCGCTGATTGTATCAGAACAGTTCAAATATCTGTGAGTTGCTATTACCAGGAAACATAAAGATTTCCTTAAACACAATTTCTATAATACAATGGAAAATGATATTAACAAGCTATTAATAGGTGGTCCTCCCTCCAACTTACTTTAGTCAGAAAGATCAATATTGCCCAAATGAATATTCTCCCAAAGATCATTTCTCTCTTTTAATTCTTCCCTATATATAAAAATAAGTGCTTTAAGAAGTTAAACTCAATTGCATCATTATCAATCTAGAACTCAAAAATGGTCTCGCATTAAAAAGGTGACAATGCACAGTTCTAAACCTGAAGAAGGCACGGAACTACTTAACTTTCAGTTCAAATACTAGGCTGCAAATATCCATACAAGAAAATATTGGAAATTAGAAGTCCACAAAGTTACACTACTGATTAGAAATGGCAAATGCTCTTTGTATGCTTTGCTCTGTTCTTTATTCAATACTCTGTACTGCCCAGGGATCTCAAAAGACTTTTTGGATTGGTATTGGGACTAGAAGATGAAACATTGCTCTCATAATGGATCAATGGCTCATGGATAACCAGGAAGTGCATGATACTAAAACTTTATACAGATGTAACAATGGACAACATGTGCCATGCCATGCACTCCCACCAAACATTGAACAGTATTGCTTTGAAAACAATAAATATAATTGACAATTAGATAGGATTCTATCTGATTTAGACAAACGTAAGCCTGGAAATGGCAATTAACTCTAATGGATAAGCATTTTTTTCTTCCAAACAACCAGAGCATATGTGGTAGTTTAAAAGGTTATAACTGCATTTACACACAGCATTTTCTTTGGGTTCAGATTTCTAAATTTGATGTGGATTCTGTCTTTGTCTTGAGTTTCTGCATGAGACAGACATTGTATAGATGTGGGAATACACTTCAACTCCTGAATGAGTGCTGTGTATCTGGAACTTGCACCAGAAGAATGCTTAATTTGTATGACTGTCAGTTATAGAGACAAAACCATTATGTTTGAGCACCTAGAAACAATTTAGCCTAGAGATTAGTAAGTCTTCTTGGAGCTGATGGTTTTGATTGTAAACTTTGTATCTCTAACTAAATTTTCCATATTTGTGGATAATAAAAGAACATCATCAAGCATGAGTGGAAGGAACCTTCTTTATTATCTGTAGAAGAATAATGAATTTATACTACATTTCTGTGGTAGCTATTGATAGTCTATAATGAACACCATGACTACTCAGAAGGTACCTTGCACCAAAAGTCCTTGAATCAAAAGTCGTTGATTGACTAATCATAGTATTTGGTCTGATGTGTTATAATCTTGAAACTCAGGTAAAAAGAGATACAGAAACTGTCAATTATCAACTGAGCGCTTGGTAGTTAGTGGTTGTAGATAACTAGGCCTTAAGCTGAACTGACCTTGAAATCCCAAGCAAGTAATGAAGGTGACCTGGAGAAGCAGAAGCCCCAGGGTGAACATAGTTTGACTTTCACTTCCAGAAATACTTATCCAACAGGTTGAAAATATGTACTCAAGAATTTTGCATAGGCTGTGGCCAAAAGGTAGTTGACAACTATTGAGGCAGCAAAATGAGATCTTTTTTTGAATAAAATCAGTATAATGTCCAATATGCTCTCTTACAGCTATTCTATGGAAGCCATTTCATAAAATGTCCATTGGTCTTAAAATTCACATTAAATATTTTTCTTATTCCAATTATTTTGTGAGAGGCACATGTTGCAATGTATCCGTCTGCCAGGATAGTCACTACCCACTTTTGACCCTGAATTGGATTAAGCAGGTTTGAGAATCTTATGAAATGCTATTTATCTTATGCATTTTCCTCAGTGATCAACTTTAGTGTTAGTGTTAATCATAACAGTAACCAGAATGTTTAGTCACATATCTCAGCTGCAATGAATACTTAATTTCACCACTTAGAAAACATCCTTATCTGTTCACATCACATGTTGATATCCTTTGTCATGCCTTCATCGCCTCTCACCTGGGTTATTGCAATTCTCTCTTCAACAGCCTTCTTTCACAAAGTATCAACAGAGTACAAGTTCAAAATGCAGACACTAGAGTCTTCAATCTGAGAAAATGTAGGGATCACATTACAAGCCAGGTAACTTTAATGTATTGGCTTCCTTTCAGATAAAGAATGATGCAAAAAATCTTTTTTAACTAACAAAGTAGTTGTCACCAACAAACAAGATTAACAGTTTATGCTGCTTATGCTATACTGCACAGCAAAGACTGGCATATGGTGACAATAAAATGGACATCGGATTTTGTTGCATATTTCTAGATTTCACATTTTTGACTGAATAGCCAAACATTCTTTTCTAATTTTAATTTTTGCCATTTTTTGCAGATGCACACTTAAATATGACTTCACTAGTACGATGATTGTTTATCAAGCCACATTTTATAATTTCTTTCAGGAAAAATGTAAACAAGATGATTTACCAGAATATGCTCAAACCAAAATATCCAACTTGAATGTAATGACAAAAGCTTAAGCTTTAAAACAAAATTAAAAAGTAAATAAAAATGTAACCAGCAGGATCAATATGCTGTCTACAGACTATTATTCATTAAATTACTTCAACTTTAAGAAAGACTTTGATTTAGTTAGTGACTAGCAAAATACCCGCGCTTTGCAGCAGTGAAGTACTGCTTTAAAATTTTAAATAATAAACTGAGGGAAAATGTCCCAATAATTATTTGTTAAGGATCTCTTTGTATACCACATTGTCAGTTCGCCCCTCCAGTTGTAATATGACCAAGCTGTGCGCTGAGCTTACTCTTGAACATGCAACGTATAGTTGGCCATGTGAAAAGCAGTCCTGCCTCAAATCAATGCCAACCTTTTGTAAGGTCTGTCCCTGAGACTTATTAATTGTCATTGTGAAGCACAGCCTTACTGGAAATTGGAGGTGTTTGAATTGAAATGGGAGATCAGAGGGTATAACGGGGATGCGAGGAATAAAAACTCTCTCCCCTGAGCCACCGCCAGTAAAAATAGTTGCCTCAATTAGGTTCTTTTGCAAGCATGTGACCTGAAGTCTCGTGCCATTACAAAGTTTCGGTGGCTGTAAGTTTCTCAGTAACATTATTGGTGTCCCAACCTTCAAAATTAGATTATGCTCAGGAGTGCCTGGAGGATTCAGAGTGTGGACCGAGCTGCAGGCTATGGACGTATATATGTACGTAAGTAGGATTCAGTTAGCGTTGGGAACCCGCGTACCAAATTTCTTAAAGATGGGCCCATTAAGTAACAAAGACCTTTGGAAAGTTCAATATGGCGGCCGACAGTGGTGTCATACCACCGAAATAAGTACGTACATCGGTTTCAATTAGCGCAGGGAAGCCACCTACCAAATTTTGTGAAGATGGGGCCATAAATAAAAAAGTTTAACATGGTGGATGTTGTCGACTGTTACGTGTAGAATTTCGAAATGAAACCTGCGTAACTTTTGCAAGTAAGCTGTAAGGAATGAGCCTGACAAATTTCAGCTCTTCTACCTACACGGGAAATTGGAGAGTTAGTGATGAGTGAGTCAGTGAGGGTTTTGCCTTTTATTAGTATAGATGTATATGTGTATGTATATATGTGTGTGTGTGTGTGTGTGTGTGTATATATATATATGTATATGTGTTGTGATGGACGACCGGCTACGGACTCCGGTCGCCACCCCAAAGCCGCTAGGAGGAGCCCTCTGGACAGCATGATGGTGCCCCGAGTTCCAGCAGGGCCTCATGGACTTTGTAGTTTCTATACACAGCCCTGCTGGATACCTTGGGGACCACCAGGAGTCGCTGTAGGGGGGCTAGTGGGCTCTTGTGTGCCCTATAACCCGGGAGTGCGTCAGCATCACGTGTCCGGAAGGAACGATGTGCTCCCGGGATGAAGAAGATGACTGTTTGCCCTGACCCGAAAGGAAAACGGACTTGTGGGTTTGGCCAGGAACCACTTCCGGGTCGGGAGATATAAAAGGACTGTGGGAAGCCCAGTACACTGAGCTGAGCTGGGAGGTAGGAGGGCTAAGTGTCTGGGCGAGGAGGATTGGTTTATTGGAGTAGTTTATGGTGATTTATATGAGTGTAGTGTGGAGAGTGCTTGGTGCACTGTATAACAGAAAAATAAAATATTGTTGTACTTTTACCTCGTGTTCAGAGTGGTACCTGAGGGTTCAAGAGGTGGCTCCACGCCTTAACTGCTACACTGGCATAGTCGGCAGGATACTCTGGACGTCCGTTGGCAGAGAATCTGCAATTAAAATAAATTTTGTGGTGGCAGAGAACCCCAGGAAGGTCCCTCTAGTAACCGCGGAGGTGAAAACTCCACCCGCAACGAAGAGTGCTGCAATCGGGAGCCGTGCGACACAGCCAGCTGCAATGGGGAAAAAATCTGGAAAAAAGAAGGTAAACACCGACTGGATGAAGACCGCGACCGATGCCGAGCTGACCTGGGCTTACCTGACTGGGTGTGAGGAGGATCGGGAGCCGATAAAGGCTGAACAAGCCCGAAGAGCACAACAGCAAGGATGCTGTCAGCAATCGGCCGCGTCGAAAGCCCTAATTGGACTAGGGACACCGCGGACAAATCTGGAGGTATGTGCCGGGGCAACGCCCGAAGGGCAGGGGATGTATCATTCATATTTTGCAGAGGCCTGCCTCCGGAAAGTAACCGGTGAATCGGATGCCTGCCTCATACCGTGGCAAGATGGCCGTGATACCCAGAAGGCAAGTCGGGCTGGAAGTCGGCTGGAAGCGGTCAACCCATTCGTGGGATGCGACCACGTGACTTCGCGCGATGGATGCCGGGACAGGAAGAACCTCCTCGGATCCGTGGATGAGGACACGCATTCCCCAACGCGTCTGTGCTCCCTGAAGGGGAAGGGGGCGGCGAGCGAAGCAGCGCCAACTTTATATAAAGGCAAAGAGGGGCGGGATGTGACTGAAGGATCTGCCGTTAAAGTAAAAAAGGCAGACCTCAGTCGGCTTGTTGCAGCCACCCATCCCTCAGAAGACTCCAAGTCCCAGAAGCCTTCGCGAAGCCCAGCAGAGCACGTGCTCATTGGTTCCCGGTCGACAGGTGACAAAAACAAGGAAGTAGCCTTGCCTCCGGCCGAGACAAATAACTTTATAAACTTGTGGGAGCTCGAGAAATGTCTCGAGTCCCTTTACACTTTCTTGCGGGGTCTGGAGGAACTGAAAGCACGAGTGGAGGAGCTGGGAGCTGCAGCCGAAGCGCCGTTGAAGGGACTACAAGAGTACCTACGGCGATTAGGCCGTGAAGCCCCGACCTCGATTGATTCGGCGGTGCAGGTGAGTGAAATCTGCGCCGTATATAATAAGGGGACACAGTGTGATCCAGCACCGCGTTTAAAAAGTAGCGGCTGCCAAAGCACTGTGAATCCGACAGTAGAGCGTGGTATAATGACGGAGTGGTCGGGCAACGGTCCGATAGAACCGGGGCG
Source organism: Erpetoichthys calabaricus (assembly GCF_900747795.2). Classification (NCBI taxonomy): domain Eukaryota; kingdom Metazoa; phylum Chordata; class Cladistia; order Polypteriformes; family Polypteridae; genus Erpetoichthys; species Erpetoichthys calabaricus. The sequence goes on along the minus strand of NC_041399.2, from coordinate 180,514,585 downwards.
GCGGTATCAGACGCCGCTCTGGAACGATGCGGACCTTAAGACCCCGACCCGCGTGAAGAGGGGGTTGTCACTCGTTACTGGAGGGGCGGGGGAAGTACTGATCTCCCCGGTACAGCTGAATAGTGCTATTACCCGGAGCGATACGGTACTAATGACGCCGCCTCCGAGTTTGCATAGGACAACGGGCGTACAAACAGCAAAGAGGTTCTCTCTTTTCCATAGAGAGCCTCACGCTGTGCACAAGCCCCAGAGAAAGCAGGAGATCCCCGAATTAACACGTGGGTCTCCTGACATATTAAAGAAAAGGGCGGAGAGCAGCAAAGCAGCCGTTAACCCCTCCTTGGCGGAGGCCAGGGTGGAGCTGACTGAATTCCCGAGGTGTTTCCGGTCTCGGGAAGAGAAGCCACCAGGAGGACGTTGGCGGTGCTACAACTGCCGGCAACCGGGCCACGTGTGGCGTAGTTGTCCCCGGAGGACAGGGGAGCGGTGGGATAGCGGATACAACGTTCCCCCAAGGTTCGCTGGGGGATCTAGACAACAGAACCACGGTCCGGATTCCGCGTCCTCCTGGAGGAGGAAGTCCCTCGCGGGAATCAATGCTCCGCCCCTGTGGTCGTCGCTAAGGGGGAGGGACTGTGATGGACGACCGGCTATGGACTCCGGTCGCCACCCCCAAGCCGCTAGGAGGAGCCCTCCGGACAGCATGATGGTGCCCCGAGTTCCAGCAGGGCCTCATGGACTTTGTAGTTTCTATACACAGCCCTGCTGGATATCTTGGGGACCACCGGGAGTCACTGTAGGGGGGCTAGTGGGCTCTTGTGTGCCTCTATAACCCGGGAGTGCGTCAGCATCACGTGTCCGGAAGGAACGACGTGCTCCCGGGATGAAGAAGAGGACTGTTTGCCCTGACCCGGAAGGAAAACGGACTTGTGGGTTTGGCCAGGAACCACTTCCGGGTAGGGAGATATAAAAGGACTGTGGGAAGCCCAGTACACTGAGCTGAGCTGGGAGGTAGGAGGGCTAAGTGTCTGGGCGAGGAGGATTGGTTTATTGGAGTAGTTTATGGTGATTTATATGAGTGTAGTGTGGCGAGTGCTTGGTGCACTGTATAACAGAAAAATAAAATATTGTTGTACTTTTACCTCGTGTTCAGAGTGGTACCTGAGGGTTCAAGACGTGGCTCCATGCCTTAACTGCTACAATGTATATATATATATATATATATATATGTATATGTGTATATATATGTATATATATGTATACATATACTGTATATATATGTATATATACTTATATATATATATATATATATATATACATATACATACATATATATATATATATATATATATATATATATATATATTGTATATATATATATATATATATATATATATATATATATATACACACATATACATATATACACACACACACACACACACGCACACACACACACACATATATACATACACATATACATCTATACTAATAAAAATCACCTACGCTACTACACCCGCTTGTCCTACCGGCTGCGTTGTGCTGTGCTGCTTCTACACTGCTATCAGCTAAGTATCACTCACTATTTTAGCGCTTTGAGTACTGAGAAAAGCGCTATATAAATGTAATGAATTATTATTATTTATTATTAAACACTAAAGTACAAAAACGAAGTAGAAAGTAACACTAAACCGCAACACCGCCGGGAACACCGGCACACCACGTCTACTAAACACTAAGAAATACTAAGTAGAAACACTAAAGGAAAAAATACTATTCAGTACGTACCACGTCTACTAAACAGTAAATCAGTAAAGGAGAAAGGACGGCAAGACCGCGTCAGCTGCGGAGCTCAGCTCGGAGCGAAATGAAGTGAATGAAATGAGGTGAATGGGAGGGGAGATGATCACGTGACTCCAACACCAGCCTTAACTTACCGTCCCTCCACAAACACACAAACACAGTCACACAGATCCCAACTCTCCTTTATATATATTGATGACCCAGAAGGAATATTAACAACAGACTAGTTATGTTTGCAAATTATACCAAACTAGGTGGAATGGCAGATAATCTAGAATCAGTTGAACCCTTACAACAGGACTTGGAAAAACAGAGGCTTTGGAAGAGTTGTGGCAGATGAAATTTAGTGTAAGTAAAATGTATAAAGTATTGCATGAAGAAAATAAAAATGTTAGATTTGAATACAAAATGGGAGGTTTGAAACTTAACTCCTTATGAGAAGGACCTAGGAATCATATTGGACTCATCACTACCTACATCCAGCCAGTTTACTGAAGCCATTAAGAGGACTAACAGAATGTTAGATTATGTAGCATGATGTGTATAGAACAAGTCAATGGAGGTTATTCTTAAGTTTTATAATGCACTGGTGATGCCTCACCTGGAATACTGCATGTAGTTTTGATCTCCAGGGTACAAGAATATATAGCAATAGTAGAAGAAGTCCTGAGAAGAGCAACTAAGCTGATTCCAAGACTGAGAGGCATGAGTTATGAGGAAAGATTAAAAGAGTTAAGCCTTTTCAGTTTAAGCAAACAGAGATTGAAGACACAACATGATTAAGTTTTTTAAATTATGATATGAATCAGTACAGTAGATCCAGGCTATTTTCTTGAAGAAATTAGGCGGGTAGGATTGGCAGGCTTTGTTGGGCTGGATGGTCTGTTCTTGACAAATTTTTAATTTTTTTATTTTTATTTTTTATTATTGCAATGTTCTTAAATTATCACCATTAAAAAGTTTACTTAGCCATACTATTCTAACGCAATTAACTATTCACACACTATACAACTATATAACACAACTGCCACACTTTTCAGATTTCTCTCTGCCAAAGTAATTTAGAAAACAAATTTTTTAGTATTGTTTTCTGTTGAAATTTCTCTTTTGCAAACATAACTACAGTTACGTTTGTGCGCAAAACATGGAACTGTAATCTTTAAGTTTCTTTAAAACTATTTTTTGAGGGTGTGTTAAATAAAATAATAAAAGTTACCTTCATCAGCTAAACATACAGCATAAGGACAACAGTACTATCATTCACCAACAGTCCAAAAACAACTAATTAGACCAATGAATTAAAAAAAACCAAAAAAAAAAAACCCCCCAAATTAGTCAAGATGTTCTTGTGTCTGGAGGGTGGTTACTATTTTGAAACCCTGATACTCTTGACCTCAATTGGCCTAAAATATTTACCAGAACAGAGAGTAAGTGGGATATGATAGGTTATTATGGTAGTTAAGTAACATTTACTAATGGTGAGCAGACCATTAATCATAGTGTAGGTGCTCAGAAAACACAAGTACTTATTGGACATGTTAAACACTATGGCAGGTTTAGCAGTACACAAACTAACCTTTGTATTTTAATATTTTAAAAACATTTATAATATACATATTATTTTTAAACAGAGTTCAACAAATAGCCAACATGAAATTTTGGCTAACTCTAGGGAAAAGAACATCTTCATAGTTGGATGACTGATTGGTGGATGCAAAGGTTGAATCAAAAACTGAATTGTTGACCAAAAATTGTAAATGGAAAATAAAGAATTTATAAATTTAATAGTTCAAATAAAAACTAAACTTGAATAATTAATAATAAGCTTAGTGCTAGAAAGCCAGCATCCTCTATTTTAAACAAGATGTAACATGTTGTTTTTAAGCATTTTATGTCATGTTTCACACTACACAGTATATCAATCAATCAATGAACTGAAAGTTTAAAAATTTGCAATATAAAAAGTTCTATATACCAAAAAGTTCTGTTCAAAGTTGCTTGCAACTAGATATTTCATCATTGATTCATCTGAAGTATAACACATTGGAGACATTAACCAATAGCTGCCTTCCTAGCTTAATAATTTCATTTACATTTATCATGAATTGAACATGCCCATGCATGAAAAGGCACCTCTACAAAAACCTAAAGTTTAAGAAGGCATGGCACTTCCTAACATTCAATTCTATCATTGGGATGTAAGTATACGTAGAGTAAAATATAGTAAACTAGAAGAAATCAACAAAATTGCTTTATCATCCAGTCAACACTAATCATTGTCACTTTGCCAGCAGCCACCTACTTCAGTCTTTACCATATGTAGTATTCAGACTTTGGCATTTACTAGTGAGTGTGACATTTAGAGATCTCTATATTGATAATTCATTGCTTTAAAAGTTCCACCATTGTCCCTGTACCTAAGAAATCACATCCAACCTGACTGAATGACTATTGTCCTGTTGCACTAAATCCTATAGCTTCAAGAGGCTTGTCAAAAATCACATGTGCTCTTCTTTGTCAAAAGAACTGGATCCATTAGTTCGCATATGAGGATACCATCACCTTGATCCTACATACTATACTGGCCCGTCTGGACAGCAAGAGTGGGAACTTGTATGGATGCTATTTATAGGCTGTAGCTCTTCATTTAACACAATAAACTGAGCTCTAAGATGAACACCAAGTTGAAGGACCTGCAGTTGAGCAATTCTTTGTGTAGCTAGATTTTTAACTTCCTGACAGGCAGTCCCCTGATGGTTCGAGTGGGTGGCCACACCTCATCATTCCTCACTCTCAACACAGGTGCTCCACTACAGTTCTCCCTCCACATGTAAGACTGCACATCTGTAAGCTGATGAAACACTTGTGGTAGGTCTGATATTTAACCATAATAAGTAGGCTTACCTGAATGAATTGGAGTGTCTGTCACACTGGTGTCAGGCCAACAGTCCTCTTCTGTATGTCAGCAAGACAAGGAGCTGAATGTGGACTTTGGGAGGAAACAGCATTAACAGCAGTTAGGTAGTGAGGGTGGACAGTTACAGATACTTCAGTGTCCACAATATGAAGAATATGACCTGGTCCCGGTATATTGACACCTTGTGGTGGTCCACATCTGTACAATCTCAGTCGCCTCAGGGATTTCATTGTGCACTCTCAGATACTAAAGAACTTCTATATATCCACCATTGAAAGTATTCTAACAGGAAATATCACAGCCTGGTTTGGAAACAGCATGCAGCAGAACCACAAGTTTCTACAGAGAGTGGAAAATTCAGGTGAGTATATTACAGGGTGTGCACTCACTAACCTTCAGGAAATCTACACTAAGCGATGTTGGACCAGGGTAAGGAAAATTATCTGTGACACCAGCTATCACAACAACTGCCTCTTTTCTAAGCTGCAGCCAGGTAAATGCTACCGCTGTCTAAAGTCCAATTCAGAGAGGCTGAGTGGGACCTTTTTCCCACAGTCATTTTGCATGCTGAATGAGGAAAGTGTGTAGAAATACATAATGTCCTATTGTTAACCCTCTCACATTAAGCTATTTAAGTCATCTGTTTAGTTATTAGTATTATTTATTACATATTTATAATTCTATTAATGATTTTTGAAATTATAAAGTTATATATTGTTATTGTCCTGTTATACTTGTCTCAGGGCAAAGTCACAGGAGTTGAGCAACTAAGCATTTCTCTGTATGTCATACCGTATGTATAATTTGTATGTGACAAATAAAATTTGGTTTGACTTGAAGCATACAGCCAAGAAAAAACTGAATTGCTTTGTGACAAGTCTCTGACTGTCCTTGAGTGACCCAGACTTAAACTCTGTAGAACATCAGTGGAGAGACCTGAAGATGGCAGTTTACAGATGCTTTCCATCCCATTTACACCAAAGGGACTTCCACCAAGTACTGAATTACATTTATGAATACTTTTATGAATAAGAAATTTCAGTTTTTGTTTTTTAATAAACTTGCAAACCTTTCTAAAATCATGTTGTCACTTTGTCGTTATGGATTATTGAGTGTAGACTAATGGGCAAAAGGGTAAATGTATTCATTTAAAGTGAAATCTATAACACAATAAAATGTACAGAAAGCGAAGTGGTCTGAATATTTTCTGAATCCATTGTGTTTAGATAACATTTTTGGTCCCATTTGGACCTAAGTATAAGTAGTAAATAAATAACTACTTATTTGAAAAACATGAAAATATATTTAGTAAAACAAAATAAATACACAATTTTGTTTAGTATTGAAGCTTAGATCATTGCCCTAAATTAACTAAGCAAGATATGCACTATATATTTCTCAAGCTGTGGAAAAACATTTGTTTCTTTCTTTTTCATTTTTGCTAGATAAAATGTAGCCAGTGACATTTTTTGTGTGAACATTGAGAGCTGAAATTCATTGAAGACCAATGCCACTGTTATATGCTGCCCATCCATTATCACATTAAAGCTGCCAGTAGTTTGGCATGCAAGATTTGCTTAACAAAGCAGTAAATGACTACTTGTGGAGGACAGAGGTCAAATAAGGAGACATGATAATACAAAATGACTCCCACTTAAAGGCATATTTCAAAACTAGCAAAATAATGATTTAAATAGAGAAAAAAAATGTTCCAAATGTGGTATTTGGGCAATTCTAAGGCTGCTGAAATTACTGCTAACCTAAAAATGTCTGCAGGTATATATTATATAATGCAGTAGATGACCCAGTACATCTGTCGTTAACTGCCTAGAGATAGACCAGGCACTGTATTACTACAATATGTTGACATATCATAATTAAATTAAACATTGGTAAACAACAAAAATAGACATGAGCATCTCCAAACCTTTCAATCTTGCTCTATTAAGTCATAGGTACTCACCAGTCTTGGTTTTACAGCTGTGGTCTGCAGCTCGACTTGTATTCATTGTCAGGATAAACTAAAGTTGACTGCATCTGTGGTTAAAATGCTTCCTCTCTTATCTTTAGACCCCAAACAGTTTAGAAAAAGTTCATGTCAAAGCAGAGAAGCAGGTTCAAAAGTTTCTTCACTCAATAAAGAATAGCATTCTTTAAACTACAGTTTTTAATGTGCCAGAAGCAGAAGCAAGCACATGGATGTGGCAACAGTACAACCTGGACTGTTAGAAGCTCTACTTCCTAGAAGTCTAAACACCTACTGCGCCTTGATGTCAGGCAACTCTTTCAATTTTATTTTGCTCTTTTCATCTCACAGGTCTTTGATCTGGCATGGTCTCTGGATGGACTCAGTGGAAGGAGTGAGGGAGAAAGAGTGAGAGAGAGAGAGAGATGACCAGCTGTTGTGTATACCCTATATTTACACCGGCCTGGGTCTTTCTTATTGAACCCCATTGACCAATGGGTTGTTGTAGTTTAGGCACCAACTCATCTCTTATGTATCTCATACCTATGGTTAAAGTGTCTGTTTAGATGACCTCAAGTTCCCTTATTTTACTGGTTCTGACCAGTTGTATGGTGAGAAGAGCAAGCCAGCAATTTCAGTTCAATGTTTCCTTTCCAACCTTCAAGTTTTTCTCCAGTACATACTTTATCTCTGTCCACTATCTCTTATCACTTTGTCCACTTCGACATATATCTGTATAAACACTTGCAAATGATTATATTACTGCTGTAAAATATCAGAATAAAAAATATTTGTATTGCATTTGAAGTTAATTTCAATTTTTAAAAAGATAAGTTCACATGTCCAATTAGCACAATCAAATAATCTGAAAAAACAGTTCCTAAAGTTATGCGTGTTATCAGTCAAATATTGTGCAGTGTCAAAATAATTCCATCTCGACATCCATTGTATTTATTTAGATGGGTTCTATTCATAGTCAGAATAGGCCAATGAGATTAAATTACTTTTCTAACACATTTGACAAAAGATTCTGTGATATTCAGAAGTGAATTAGATCATTTCAAATGAATTTAGATATATTGTATTATTTCTTTAGTATTACTACAGTCTTGACATACTAAATAAATATAGTAATTATTGTTACGCACACTTGCACATCATAATACTTATTTGCCTAATTAAAAATACAAATGGAGAATTACTTTTGTTTATTATTTTTCTAATACTGCGATGTTTGGTTGTTTCATACTGCTTTTTTGTAAGTGTTCTTTTTTACTTTTTACCATGTATGTTTATGGTTTTGCCACTAGTACAAACCCCTAATCAATTAATAATGTGCATCCTCTGCCCCTAAAAAGGCCAGAATCCACACCATCAGGTGTCAGAGATTACCAGTTCTTAATTCATCATCTCTTCCTTGGGCAACACTCAAGCATCTTAACACCACTCAAGCTCCAAAAGATGTGGAGATAGCATTATGGCTTCATATTCGCATATCTCAGTAACATTAGTTCTAGACATTCTGAAACCCCGCATGACACATATTATACACAGCTTAAGTTAAATTCATCAGGCATGTATTTCTTTTGAGCTACAATAAAAACTGCATGTTTTATAACTTCTGGACTGCATTAAACAAGATATACTGTATTTGTTTAAAGATGTGTTGAAGAGTTTGTTTGTGGGCAATGAACATCGACTACTTCAATCCTGAAATTCCTTTGCTCTTACAATGTATATAAGTTAAGACTTCACATATGAAGAAACAATTATTTTGTGGGAGTTTTAAAAGGTTACACTCATGAATGCCATCATTATTTGCTTGTGAATTTTCTGGCACTACCTTGAAAACAGATTTCAAACACATTTTCTATTTCTTGAGATGACAAACTTCCCAAAAAATAAGCAAATTCATGAATTTCCAGTTTAAATATTATTGAGTCTGTAGAAATATTTAAGCTTTTTACCCGTCTGTAGTTCCTAAAACAATGTTAGTTGAGTAACGCTTTAAAATGTATTTCTTATTAAGATACAGCTTGTTCTTAATGGTAAAGTTAATTTACATTTCATATTTTATTCAATTTAGATATTTACAACAAATAAATATGTAACTGGATTTTTTCCATTTTTAGCAAAAGTGACACTTTGTCAAAAATTACATTTTTGTCAACTTTAGACTATAATTTCTTTGAAAAACTGACATATTATGAACAATAACAGATATAACCTCATCTGAACAAATGTTTTTAAAGTCACTGGATAATAGCCATAGATATATCTTTTTCAGTCTCACTAGTCAATATCACCCCCTTGGCATGCCAACTGGTCGGCGTGATACTCTTAAGTTGCCTCTTAGCAAAGATAAGAAACAAAGGTCAAAAGGCAGATAAAGGAAAAAATAAAATTAACATTGTCTCATGTAAAATTGTCTAAAATTGCACCCAGGGCAAATGCTTGTTTTGGCAGGTCACTTGCTTTAGAAATATCCTACACTTAACATCATTCTGAACAAAACATTTTCTTGGAATGCCTTGGAATTAAAATCACTCTCTGCACCTTAACAGAAATATTTAGAGTAATGACAGATGAGATAAATGTGTAGTAAGAAAAAGGAGGGTGATCACCTACTTAGAAATAATGAGGAATTGAATGACAGAACATCAGTGAGACCCTAACTATTAATAAGTACCTTAATCCATTTTTTTTTTCTGAATGTTTATGTAGAGTAATTCAGTGGTTCGCTTGCAGTACCTTGTAACCTGAAGGTAATAACTTGCACCCCTCTCTGTGACCCCCTTGCACTAATCTATTGTCATGCACAAGCGATCAGGGAGCAGCTGAGCGACCCGGTCTGTTGCGTAAAACACCCCGCGAGGGAGCTACGACAGTGTACTAACCTTTGTTTCTTTAATTCCTTGGAAAGTCCGAAGCAGCGAGCCATAAAGAGCACCCGGAACAATCCCGAAAACGCACACTTCCGGGTGTAATTGTAAACACGGAAGAAAATAGATGACGTCACTCCCAGAAACCACTGCAACGCCTCCCAGCATCCCTCCTACCTTATTTCCTGTCCAGCTTTATAAAATGTCCGTCCTTCCCTACTGTTTTTGTCGAAAAAGTTTTGAGTTGTTGAACTTTCTTTTTGACCTGAGATTTAATTTACAGTATAATCTGTTAATCTGTTGTTTGTCCTTATTTGACAGTGGCGTAGTCGGCAGGACTGGAAAAAGTCCGAGAAGATGACAGAAGGACAGGACCTAAACGCGGTCCTCAACACACTCGTCACAGAGCTGCAGGCAGTGAAGGCAGACGCAGCCACGACTAAATCAGAGCTCACTGATACGAGGAGGCGGCTGGTGGCAGCAGAAGCGGTAAGACCGGAGCCAGTGAGGCCTCCTCTCCCTCCGATGTTGCCCCTTATGGCTGACGACGACATAGAGTCGTTTCTAAGCATTTTTGAGCGTACCGCTAGCCGTAATCAGTGGCCGCGGGCTGAGTGGGCATCCCTTTTGGCGCTGTACCTGAAGGGACCCGCGCAACGAGCTTATCATGACCTTCCCGAGGAGAAAGCCACCCAATATGACCTCCTGAAGGCCAAAATATATCAGAGATACGGAGTGACCTCCGGTCAGCAGGCCTGGCGGCAGTGGAGATTTGACCCCGCACTCCCGGCAAGAGCCCAGGCTTTCGAGTACTGGGGTAAGCTAGGGCGCTGGCTACGGCCAGATAAGAACCAGGCTTACCAGGTGGTAGAGCAAGTGGCATGTGAGGGTTTAATTTATGCGATGCCAGACTATCTTGCCCAGCAGGTCCGGAGGCACCCGTTTAAGGACATGAATGGCCTTCTGGAGGTATTGGAGCGACAACTGGCAGTGACCCAACTCGGGGGATCTGATGGCTCCAGTCGGGGGTCTCGACAGGGATGGCCCGTTGTCCCCGAGCCCTCTCGCCGCGCCGCTGAGGCTCCGGTCAAGCCCAAGGAGCGTAAACTCATGCTCCCGCGCTGTTTCAAGTGTGGGGAGCCGGGACACTTGCTGCCAGCTTGCCCCCTCAATCAGGAGCCCATGGACTGCAGCTGGACCCGGGAGGAAAGGTACTGTGCACTGTCTAATCCCCTCGCGGTTACTAATACAGGAGTGGTGTTATTGAATGGGCACTCAGTGGTGGATATGTTTGATTCCGAGAGTAACATTACCATTGTTGCTCGCCGTTATGTTTTACCGCGACAGTGGCTAGCCCAGCATTTGGGGGTCAAGTGTGTGCACGGAAAGACCAGGTCTTACCGATCCGCAATGTGTTTCATCTCCTGGGAAGGGACTCTGAAACGAATGATGGTGGCTGTGATGCCAGAGCCTCCCTTCTCAGTAATATTGGGACGGGACTGGTCTAACAATACAAGCGGTAGGACTGTCACCACTCCAAAAGCCAAACCGGGTCTAGTTATGGATGGTCGGGAAGCCCTCCCAGCTGCTCTCACGCCGTGCACTTCGGCGAATTTTGATGACGTAGGGAGCTCGGGGGAGCCCTCTTCGGCACCAGACCTCAGCCCGGAAGTGACCCCGGGTGGAGTTCTGGAGCAGTCGAGTGCTCCCACGGACCCAATAGTGGATACACTCAGCGGGTTAGATGTGCAATATCGCTCTACCCCCGCGTCATTCAAAAGGGAACAATGGAATGATGATTCCCTGAAGTTCACCAGAAATGCTATAGTGTCCGCTGACGACATGTCGTCTATGGCTTCCACACCACACGGGCCCTACTTTGTGTTAGATAATGATTTGTTGTATCGAGTAGCCGAGCATGACGGCGAGGTAAGGAAGTTGTTGCTAGTGCCGTGGACTTAACGGCAGGAAGTCTGCGAACTAGCTCACGGCCACCTCCTAGGCGCGCATCTCGGGGACGAAAAAACACTGGAGAGGGTGAAGCTCCGGTTTTACTGGCCCGGGATCAATGAGGAGGTCCGACGTTTTTGTCAATCCTGCCTGGTTTGTCAATTATGACAGATTCCTCGGAGGGACCGCGCTCCTCTAATTCTGATTCCCCTTATTGATATACCCTTTGAACGGATCGGTGTCGATCTGGTGGGACCCCTGGAACCCTCGGTGCGTGGTTTTAAATATATTTTAGTAATGGTGGACTACGCAACTCGATTCCCCGAAGCAGTTCCCTTGCGAGCTGCTAATACAAAGAACATCGCACGGGAATTAGTAGGATTATTTTCCCGGGTGGGCATATCCAAAGAAATCCTCACGGATCAGGGTACCCCATTTACCTCGGAAATGTTCAGGAAAGTTGCCAAACTACTCCGGGTTAAGCATCTTAAGACATCCGTTTATCATCCCCAAACGGATGGACTAGTTGAGCGCTTCAACCAGACATTGAAGCAGATGCTCCACAAGGTAGTCAGAGAGGACGGTAGAAACTGGGACCAGCTTTTACCACTCATACTTTTCACGTACAGGGAAGTACCACAGGCCTCCACAGGGTTTTCCCCCTTTGAATTGTTGTATGGACGTCAACCCCGGGGACTATTGGACATACTAAAAGAGGGATGGGAAGGGGAGGCCCATCCTTCCACCAATGTGTTGGAATATATCGCGCAATTACGCGATAGATTGGAGAAAATTAGACCATTAGTAAAAGATCACATGTCCAAAGCTCAAGCAGCGCAGGTCCGGAATAACAACCGAAATTCCTCTTTACGCGAATTCCAGCCAGGGGATCGTGTAATGGTGCTCGTGCCCACCTCACACTCGAAATTGTTGGCCCATTGGCAGGGCCCATACGAAGTTAAGGAGAGAAAAGGACTCGTCGACTATTTGGTGAGCCAGCTGAATCGTCGACCGAGTGAGAGGGTTTATCACATCAATCTTCTGAAGCCGTGGAGAGAACGGGAACCGGACCCTCCTCCCGGCCCTACTCTCGCCCTATTCTCCGAAAATACGCCCCTTAACTTTGGCTCCAATTTGATGCCCCAACAACGACAGGAGCTCGAAAGAGCCATCTTGTCTGTCCCGGAGGTGGTCAGTGAGGCACCTGGCAGGACCTCGTTGATTAAGCATGACATTGTGACCGACCCAGGGGTGGTTGTCAGGGAACGACCCTACCGTCTCCCTGAGGCGAAACGTGCTGAAGTGGAGCTAGAGGTTCAACGGATGTTGGACATGGACATCATCGAGGAGAGCCATAGCCCTTGGTCTAGTCCTATCATCCTCATATCCAAGCCGGACGGATCATGGAGGTTTTGCAACGAATTCAGGCGCCTCAATCAGGTCTCAAAGTTCGATGCCTATCCCATGCCCTGGGTGGATGAGCTCCTAGAGAGACTGGGGACGGCCCGCTATCTGACTACACTTGACATGACGAAGGGGTATTGGCAAATTCCCTTAACAGCGTCCGCGAAAGAAAAAACGACATTCAGTACCCCTAGCGGTCACTGGCACTACAAGGTACTCCCATTTGGACTGCACGGGGCACCAGCGACATTTCAGCGTCTGGTTGATCGAGTGCTACGGCCCCACCAATCCTATTGTGCCGCCTACCTGGATGACGTGGTTATCTATTCCGGCACCTGGGAGGACCATGTAGTGCAAGTTTATACGGTTCTCCTGTCGCTAGCGAAGGCTGGGCTTCGTATCAATCCTCGAAAGTGTTACTTTGGGATGAACGAAACCCGCTATTTAGGCTACCTAGTGGGAGGAGGATTAGTTAAACCACAGTGCACTAAAATTAAAGACATCTTGGAATGGCCCCGTCCGATGGTCAAGAAACAGGTGCAAGCCTTCCTAGGGTTGGCCGGGTACTATCGCCGGTTTGTGCCCAGCTTCTCTGAGAGAGCAGCACCCTTGACGGATCTTACAAAGAAGCGGGCTCCTTTTACTGTGGTGTGGACCAAGGAAACGGACCGTGCATTTAGTGACTTGAAACGAGCCCTTACCTCAGCTCCAATTTTGCGCACTCCTAACTTTTCTTTACCCTTTCTTCTCCAGACCAATGCTGTGGACACAGGTTTAGGTGCCGTGTTGAGCCAAAGCATCAATGGTGTTGAGCATCCTGTGCTGTATCTGAGCCGGAAACTGCTGGACCGGGAGACCAGGTATGCGGCGGTGGATCGGGAAGCCTTGGCGATTAAATGGGCAGTAACCCACCTGTGGTATTACCTGTTGGGACGGGAATTCACTTTGATAACGGACCATGCCGCCCTCCAGTGGATGGCCCTGCATCGTGACTCGAATCCTCGTGTCACCAGGTGGTTTTTGGACCTGCAGCCATTTAAGTTCACTGTCGTTTATCGTCGGGGCTCCCTGCAGGCCAACGTGGATGCTCTCTCTTGCATTCACGACCTCTCGGTTCGGGTCGCCCGACCCGGTGGGTCTGGGCTAATGGGGGGGTACTGTCACGCAAGAGCGATTAGGGAGCAGCTGAGCGACCCGGTCTGTTGCGTAAAACACCCCGCGAGGGAGCTATGGCAGTGTACTAACCTTTGTTTCTTTAATTCCTTAGAAAGACCAAAGCGGCAGAGACGTAAAGAGTGCCCGGAACAATCCCGAAAATGCACACTTCTGGGTGCAATTGTAAACACGGAAGAAAATAGATGACGTCACTCCCAGAAACCACTGCAACGCCTCCCAGCATCCCTCCTACCTTATTTCCTGTCCAGCTTTATAAAATGTCCGTCCTTCCCTACTGTTTTTGTCGAAAAAGTTTTGAGTTGTTGAACTTTCTTTTTGACCTGAGATTTAATTTACAGTATACGGGGCGTCAAAACCCCAGACCCTTAATCTGTTGTTTGTCCTTATTTGACACTATATATTTAAAAAGGTAATGTCTGTCACAAGATTACTCACTAGAACTGTTGACAGTGGTCTTAAATGAAAGCTTTTGACCTCTGAAAAAGACAAAAGCTGACAGAAGAAGAGTTGGGGCACCAAAGGCGTCCTGTATAGATGTCCAGGTTTTGAAAATTAAACCTGGTAAAGAAAAAAAAAGCAATAATTCATTCTGACGTCAATGATGACATAAGTATGGTCTTGCTGGAGAAGTCCTTTCATCATGGGTGTAAAGTCTCAAATGATGAGGTGGTTTGGGTCTTCATATAGAGGTGGGAGTAGATGGGGTAGAGTATTGGTTGGCTTGGGTGAAAGTGATATCACGGTTCGTCCAGATTGTGTTCCTTCATTCTAGGGTAAACAGAAAATTGGTTTAGTGGCAGTGTCACATCAACATTATTCCCTGTAATGTAAGAGGACTCAAATCTCGAGTGACAATACACAAGCTTGTGTGTTTGACACCTAATATTTTCTGGAAATTCAAAAGATTTTAGGTAGTAGCAACCTGGTGGGCAGAAAAGCTTTTTGTAATTAAGGCACAGTTCCAGAAACCCCATCTATTGATAATCCCCCAGAACATAACACATACAGTATATGTTCAGAATTCATAATCAAATGTAAGTTCTTAACATTTGTAAACAACAGACAGAGAGTTTACTGTTGTTTATATCTAGCCTTTGGTTTCATTTTATTTTAGGACTGTAGGTTCCTTTGTTTTACTAATTAAACAAAACTTCTATTTATACCCATGAAACTCAAAAATGATCAAACTTTAAAGAAATACATTTGCTTAATGTGAAGTGTTGGACTGTCTTTGTGAAAAAACAAAACTGAAATGCTAAGGCCATTCTGTACTTTAAGACATCTGTCAGGTCATTTGTTTTTTTAAATGTCGCGAAGGAAATGTTGTTTCTCAAAAATATGTTGATGTGAATGGAATCAGTACCTCCATTACTTGTTGTCACAGTTATGGATTCTCTTTAGACACATAATTTCTGTAATGACATTAAGATAAAGACAGTCTCCATTGTTTGTTCATTGAACAATTCCAGGAATTAATCCTTTGATAATAAAGTGGAGCTGCTATTGGATAAGAATGGATGGCATATCCAGTTATATTTCCCCTAGTTTGGCTGTTTGTTTGAAGCATTTTTCAAAATTAGTTTGAAGGCCTTCTTAGATGTCTTTTATTGTCTCAAAAGCAAGTCCATGTTTGAATAAAACTCATTGAATTCTAGAAACATTTTAGCACTTCCTATTTTCATGGTTGCACTCCGGCAATCCAGTATAGTAATGTCTGTATTAGCTCTCAGTACAGTAATGAGAAATTATGAACATTTAGCTTTTTTAAAATCTTTGCTAATTCTGACAAATTTGCCAGCCATCTAATATGTGTCATATGCTGGGTGCTAAGTGGATGGCTATGATGAAAAGACAGTCTTAATTAAGCTCTCATTTCAAACAGAAGGGATATTGCTCTGGTATAACAATCTGACTTCTGTGTGCATCAATAAGGTTTTATACTTAGAACCTATTTTTTTTTTTTGCAAAAAACAGCAAATTGCCTTGAGTTGGTTGAATGTTTTTTTTCATGATTCACATTTTTTATAATTTTCTGCAGAGGAATCATGTCTTCATTTAGAAATATAGTGTCCTGAGGTTCCCTGTGCATCACACAGTGTGTAAGATTAGTATGGTGTACTACTCTAAGAACCTACATTGTATGCATGCTGTTAGTGCAAATGACAATACATTTTGCTAATTCAGCCGATTTGCACACACAAATTCATGAAGTTTATTGAATATATCTTGTTTTTTATGTTATTTATGTTCCTTAACTGCAACTATATTTTCCATAAATATGGATGATGCTTAGAAATTCACTTTTGCCCTTATTTTTAGCAGGACTGACTACTGTAATGTGTTATTTACAGTCTGTTCAAAGACTTATGCAGCTTTCACTTAATTCAAAATGTTGCTGCAACAATCATTACAAGGAATAGAAAGAACAACCACAGAACTCCAGTTCTTTAGTCTCGACACTGGCTTCCAGTTAAGCTTAGGGCTGCTTTCAAAATTTTCCTTCTTGCATATAAAGCCTTAAATGGTCAAGGCCATGTTTATAGACAATATCTGAATTTATTATTTCTTACAAATGAGAATGTTCATTAAGATTTCAAGATGTCAGCAAATAACAGTGGAGGTCAAGGTTTTAGCTACAGGGCTCTCAAACTGTAAAGCAATCTGCCTGCTTATATTAGAGATGTCCCTTCAGACTCAGCTTTTAAATCCAGGAAGAAGACTCAATACATTAGCCTAACATACCTGATTAGAACGGCTGATTAGCTATGTATACTTCTTCTCTGATTGTGTAAAAATCTGAGTAATATAATAATTATGTAATAATTAGTAACACTCCTCTATTCTACTTTTCTGTGTGGTGTCATTCCAAAATTTTCTGCCCATTAAAAGAAATCTGTGATATTGGGAGTATTGGAATCAACAAATGGAAAGATTCTGTCATCACATTAGAGGGCTCAGCACAGACTTTACTGCGTGTGGCAGTGGACGACCAGTTGGCCGTGACTGTGACTGTGTCGGACTTTGTCTTTTGTCTTTGTCTGCTGTAACTGACCATGATCCTCCAATTGCTTTCTTTTCTCCTGGAATGTTACTGGCTGGAATTTTTTGTTTTTCTCTCCTCTGTTGTCAGTTGGCCATAGTTCAATAATTACGTTAATGGACAGACGTTTCTGGGTTCCATTTTTGCTATTTTGTTTGGAACTGCTTTATTTTTCTCTCTTTTTACACAAATCTGCATCTTTATGTGTATTCATTGTGAAATTAGTCATTTATAAGATTGTAATTGTATTAACCTGTGAACTTGAACTTGTTATGGGGCCATGAGCCTGCACTCAGTGGAAAACACTATACAAAAATTAGCTGAAGCTAAAAACATTCAGTTAAGAATAGTCTCAACAATGAGCAAGGGTACAAATTTGAGGAAAATAATGTGTACAATGACTGTGACACCACCAAGCAGAATAAAATTGTTAAAGTGACAAGATGCTACTGATGCACCATGCTCTGTTATACTCCACTACAACCTACACTTTTACACTGGTGACATGACACTCTAGGCACTCCTTAATGTTTCTCTCACATGCCTTGCCCTACCACTTTGAGAACCACTGGACTACTTTTGCAATGCAACCAGTTGTTTATAAAAATACAAAAACTAACAATAGTTAGTGATTGCCACCTCTAAATAATAATTAATGACTTTGTGGTTTTAATCATTAGCACTTGCTCATTTATTGTTTGGCTTTACTGGATTCTCGCATCCATTTACCTGCTACACATACAAATGATAATTCTATAATTTCTCTCCCTAGTTCAGCTCTCCTACTTATAATAATATGAATTCTAGTTCCACTTTATGATGTGTGGATTTTGTTAATCATGCAGTATATTGGCTTTGTTTAAAGCACCTTTAATTACATGCAGGTTAAGAATTTGTAAGAACAGTTTGGCATTCCCCTTTAGAAAATAAATAAACATCCAAATAAAATAAACAAACAAATAAAGAAGTGCAACACGGTGACATTGTAGTTAACATTACTGCTTCACAGCATTAGCGAACAAGGTCAACTTCATTGCAGTTAATGTATTTTTCTATACATACTGTATAGGGATTTCCTCCAACATCCCAGAGAACTTGGTTATGTTAACTGGTGACTCTAAATTGTCCTAATGTCCGTTGGTATGAGTTGTGGTGGCCCATGCTCACATTCTGGAATGTAGGGGCACTCTGTCTCCTGCCAGTATAATTCTCTTTTCTTTTTTTGACATTTTTCTATTGGACTACTGTATACCCTGCTTTGTGAAATCCTGGAAGTGAATCAACACCCAAGCTATCTGGATATGAACTTTTAAGTTGGTTAATGTTCTAATATATGATTTGATCTCTTTATTCTAGTTTTTTTTATCCCTTTATCATGATTATATTTCAATTATGTGGCTCCATGTCTGTATAGAATTTGCACATTTTGTGATATTTCTCCTACAGCCCCAAGAGCGGGAAGGCTACATTAATTGTCATTTCCAGTCTGGTCCATGTATAAGTGCATAGTATTCCTGTAATGGACTAGTAGTCTGTTGAAGGTTGTTTCCTACTTTTAACTTCCTAGGATTGACTTTGGCACCCATGACCCAGAAATCAAATACAAGATTCAGACAATACATAGAATCAGACTTATACTTGCGTATTTCACTGATGCTTTTTCAGGGATTTTGATGAAAGGGAAACTCATTTAAATTAGATATATTTCATGATTTGATGTGTGCATGACATTTTCAGCCCTTTAAACAATGAATATAACAGCACCATTAAGTAGTAGCAGACTAGATTAAATTGGGTTTGTCTGCAGTTTTATATTATATTGATTAGATATTAAAGGGTGACTTTGTCTATATGTGAAAGCCATATTTAGCTCCAGTTTTCCATAACTGACCAGAACATATCTCATCTCTGTAAAAGTTGTGCTAAATCAGGAATACTAATTTTGAATCGGTCCTAGGTTTTAAATTTAATGCGCATTTAATGGAAAATATAAATAGTAATTAAAAAAATATTGCGGTTCTGAATGAAATAACAAACATAATTTTGTAAGGAACCTTTCACAACAGTAATTACTAAGTCATTCATCTTTGGTGAAGATAATCAGCCAATCGTAACATGTTTGGCAATAACATTATAACAGATACAATTACTTATATTTGGAATGTTTCTTACACCTAGTAGGATAATGTGGTGGTGTGGTTTCAGAGGCAAATGTTTTTGATTGAAATTTAATTAGAATATAACTATCAGAAATCTCTTTTATGGTGTGAACTGTATGCTATAGCCTCCTTTGCTAATCAGGGAACCACACTACTCTACTTAAGTGGCTAACATGGCCTGAACTTTTATCAGAATAATGATTACAGTATATACATATCACCTGAGATGTTGAGTTTCTAAGTTTTTATTTTGCAAAGTTGAGTAAAGGTGGCTAGCTATTATTTAACATTATATATTTCACAATTTTTTTTTTCATTTTGCAATTCAATGATAAACAAATGCATTCTGATTAAAATAAATCCACTGCCATTTCTTATGGTGCCTATTTTGAACAATCATGAGGATAAAACAAAAAAAGTAAAAGAGACTTATTTTCAATATGTAAAGAATTAATTGATGAAAATTATTTATTTCCTAGATTGCCTGATTTCTTTACAAAATTTTCTGACATTGTTACATAACCATGTTAATTCTACCATTTGAAATCTTGCACTAATGTATCTCCTCGTACCCTGTTGTTGCTATATAATAAGAAAAGCTGTGTTTGTTATTGTCTTATTACCAAGCAATAAGCGACTAGTTGAAGTACTATAGGTAGCCACTATGCTAAAGTAGTCATTTTTACTGTAGATGTATGATTAACATCAGATAAGGCATTTGTTTAACTTTTGTCGCACAGCAGAACCTGATTAATCAATGAACTACAATGAGTTGCAGTAATCAAACTGAGAAAAGATAAAAGCATGAGAAACTTTCTCAAGATCCATAGGAGATAAAAAAAGGCTTCACATTGGCTAAAAGACAAAGCTGGAAAATGCAACTCTTGACCACAGAATTTATCTGTTTCTCAAAAGAGAGGTTGCTATCAAAAACAACCCCAAGATTCCGAACACAAGGTTTATAAAAGTCTGCAAAAGAGCCAAGCAGTTCAAAACCAATTTGAGCCTTGGCAGGAGGACCAGCTATCAGCACTTCCATTTTATTTTGATTAAGATTGAAAAAATTGACAGTCAACCAGGATCTTAGTTGTACAAGACAATTGTGCATTCATTGAAGAGTTACATAAAGGAATATAGACCTGCATGCCATCAACATATCAATAAAACAGGGAGCTTTTTTTGAGTGAACACTGATATTTTCCTCCCATGCGCATGTTGTTCACTGTTTTGGTTGTTCCTGTTGAGCTCGTCAGTTTAGTATTGACCAGCAAAATTAGGCAAAGTGTTCCTCATAGCAAATATGGTGCATTCAAAGATATATTTTTCTATAAATTTGTTGTGTGGTTGGCTTAAAGGAACTTTTTTCCCAGAGCCCCATGATGCTTTGTAAAGCCAATATGACATCACAGAGCTGTAGCAGCCAATGTTGGATGGGAAAGCCCCCCTGAGTATATAATGCTGAACTCAGTAGTAGGTTAAAAATTTACAGTAAACTTGCACATATGTTTATACACAAAACATGCTTATGGTGGGAAGTGTGTTGGTGTATTTGTGTCTTAACAATATTGTCTTAATGTATGGACTTGCACAGGACCTATGTGTAATATCTGAGTGTACATCTTTAATAGTATTACCCAGAATGCTCTTCAGTTGATGAAAACAGGAAAAAGTGAAGAATTCATGTGCTTTAGTGTTGCACTTATTTTTTTTTAGCAGAGTGAATGAACAAGCAAAAATGGAAAAAAAAGAGGAATTTTTTTTTGATTTTATTAAAATCACACATCATTCCATACAAATAAATCAATTTTTACAAATATAAGATTGAAAACAAATCAACCCCCATTTTCTGGTTTGAGGGAGGTGAGAATCTGCTGTGGAATCCAAGGGGGGCAAGTTTTAGTGAATCCATGCTTCCTGTCTGCCACTCTCTGTAAGAACGTTTACTGTTCTGATATATAATTCTATTAATTTTATCTCAGGGTGGCATGGTAGTGCAATGGTTAGCACTACTGCCTCACAGCTTAGGTCACATTTTTGGCCACAATAATTGGTCATGCATAGATGGCAGATGTTTCCCTAGCCCTCAGGGACACTTAAAAAGCCACTGCACCATTATAATCCACTCAAAACTAGTTCGGTTTCTCGTTCCCTACTGACTTCATTGCATTTCAAGGAGTTTGGAAAAGTTCCTGGACATTTCTATGATTTTGCTGAACTTGAGGCAAAGTGAATTCAGTGGCATTTGGTCATCACTAGTTATTGTCCTCCTTAGATACTTAGTGCTTTTGTCTCCTTCTGTGTTTTAACCTTGCATTGTATTATTCTCCTTGCTGTATAACCCTTGCAATTGAAACTTTTGCATACCCTCAAAACATCTTCTTGTTTTTCAACAGAGGGCGTATAATGTTGTAAGTTAAACGACTGCCATTGTAGCCATATGTTCTTAATTAATTCTTCAAGGGAGTAGATTTACTGCTTATTCTACAATTTTAAGTTTTCTATTATAAGTGAGCAATTGCATTGTTACTTCTCAGTTAGGTGAACACCCTTAAAAATGTCAAGTGTCTGGACTGGAAATTGCTGGAAGCAATGCCACATTAACTTTGATTTCTTTATCTCATTTCCTCGTTCATGGAAGCACAGTGCAAAATGTGGATTTTTATTTTTCATTGTTCCCCTTTTCTCTTAATGTTGCCAGTGAACTAATTTAGTCTGAAGTTGAAGGTGCTACCTAATTTCATTCATATAACTGCATGTTGAAACAATGCTCTGCTACTTGGACAGATAGGCTGTCTGACATTGCAAAACACAATTTTGTATTTGTTAACACATGACATTTATAAACTTGTCTTAATTTATGGAGTAAGAGAAAGTCAAAATTGTATAAATAGAGAAACTCTGTTAAAATTGGTAATTATTATGAATCTATTCTAACTTACGAACAATTGTATTTGCACATACTTGATTACTGAAACATATCTACTGACAGTGATCTCATCAACTGCCATCAGATCTCTCTGGGTTCTCCAGAATGCTCCACTGGTACTGCTCCTGTTTCCACTGGATTCCCATTACAGAAAAAACCTACTTCAAAATTATTGCATTGACCAACAGATCCAAGTACGTCTTGGCTCACCAGAATCTCGTTTCTCTTATCTCTCAAATCTGTCCATTCTGCTTTGGCCTGTTTGCTAATGGTCCCTGCCATTTCAGATATGTTAAACGTTGACAATATCTCTCAGCTCTCAATCCCAGATGATGGAATGAATTTCAAATGACCATCCAAGCTTCTTCCTATCAACTAATATTCAGATACCTCCTGAAAACACACCACTTTACAAATAATTTTGGAACTTTCTTCCCCTTTTGTCCTTCTCCTGGCTATCAATAACTGTACTAAACCAATCAATTCTAAAGCAACCTTGGTTTTGTTTACTTTCTATTTTTTCATCTTCAGGACTAATTAGAGTGATACCACTCAAAATATTAGGCAAAGAGATCAGCCAACCATCCAGCTTTTAGCGCTCCACGTGTTGCACAGCCATTTTAGTACTGAGGGGTTCAGTAATTATTCTGTGAGGATTTTGCAGAGCATTTTGCAATTTTAACTTAAAGTCATGCTTTGGAAAATGTGAAATTCTACTGCTAGAGTGGATTTAACAGATGGAAAAATAGCATCATGGGTTTAGAGTCAAAACATCAGGAGAAACTGAAAAACCAAAATGCAAAATGAGTTGTAGTTGAAGAAGCACGCTCAGTCCAAACTCAGCCAGTTCCCCAATTGTGTGCTTAGGTGGCCCTGCCTCCTTAGGCTCCACATACAGGAGACATGATAGATAATAAAAAACACTAATATAGGAAAAATAAAAGAAACAATTAGTCAAAACATAATAAATCAACAAATCAAAAACAGAATGAGCAAAATAATATACAAAATAATATTTGAAAACCAACAAAATGATGAAATTAAAAAACTACTCATGCCAGGTATGTAACCCTGACTGAAATATAACAGGTGTTCACTATACATTTCAGAATTTTTCCTGTTAACCCCTTCTACCTGGCTACTTTTTCAGGATGATAACCTGGGGGGTATTTTCCGTACGTCGCATAAATCATCCGAGATCAGATGCCTCATCTTGGATGAATTAATGCCAGTGAAACTCATCTGGGATAAGTCGGTTTTTCAAATGCAGCCGTGTAGTAGATTAGTCGAGCTGGATCTAATCATCTGAGATGAATGCGCGCGTCCGCGCTGATTGAAAAGTCCATATATATTGAGTCTAGAAAACATGATCAGCGACTCTTTGATAGGCTGTAACAAAATGACGAAAGAACAGGCGCATTTTTTTTTCACACAAGCGGAGCAAGACCTTTTATTCGAAGGACGTGAAGAATATCAAGATTTAATATGCACAAAGGGTAACACTGCAAAAGCAGCCCTAACCAGAAAAGATGGCTGGCAAAAAGTGGCCGACAAATTAAACGCAAAGTAGTGTGCATTGTACTTACTGAATGCAGCGTTTCATTTCCTATGAGTCAGATTAATTATTATTTAATATGTCATAATTCCAGATCAAATGCGAGCACAAGGAGAACACGGGAACAGGTTAAAGTGAAGCACAAGAATATACTTTAAACTGGTAAACATTTGTATATAACTATTTAAAGAATTACTGACATAAAGAATCATGTATGATATAAAAAACATTAATTCTAAAGCTAATAAGAAGGCTGACAAGCAAAAAACAGGTGGAGGTCCACGCGGTCCAGACCTAACCCCTGCAGAAGAGTTGGCTCTCCAGCAAAATGCCCATCGCCCTGTTTCTGAGGGCATTCCAGGGCAAAGCTCCTCCTCAAAACCAGTGGCAGGAAGCAGTGGTCACTTCATTTCAGGCAAAGGATGGTCATTGCATATATTTGTCATCGATGTGTGCCATAGGTATGTTCCATATAGCCCTCGTTTTTGTTGGGTCAGTTGCAGGGAATGTCATATCCCTAGAACCTGTGTCTGACCAACGAGATATTGACGAAGGTCGAATATTTGATGAAGACACTGTGTCTGATTATTCATCAGGAGGAGAGGTACATTTTCCAAATAATGTTTGATCAGACTCCACTCTGATCAGTCCCATGTGCCCCAATCACATTTGGAAATCTTGGGTAATGAGAATGTTAGGCTGATTGTGAGATTCTTTATGGAACTGTGGGTGTTTTTACCTGTGTTTTACCTACCTGCAATGGCATGAAACACCTCTTTTATTGTCTGCACACGCAGGTGTCCAAGAAACACTATGAAAACCCGAGGGAAATATTTCAGAGCCAAACAGACTTTACGAATTGCCTGGCAAACTGCACTTTTAGATAGGTTGTCCGCATCGCCTACAGTATAGTACCGCTTGCAAAAAACCTCAAAGCAATGCATACTGTCTGTGTGGTTGTGAGAGCCCGACTTCGCCGAGTTTGACTTCGAATATAAGGTCCTAATAAATTTTTGAGGTGCAATATTCCCCCTCGGCTAAAGCTGTATCTTTCGAAAAGAATTTCCTCCGGGAGCAATAAAGGATCTTGTCGATCGCGCAAAACCCTCTCTATATGAAATTCTCTTCTTATAATTTGTGCACAGATATCAATTGGTCGGTCATTCATGAACGGTGAAGTCATGACTGAATGAATTCCATGCACGGACACTGATTAATTGTGTGAGCTAATCTTTGTTTACATAGAACAAACCTACTCCGAGCTGGTTTGAGGATTTGGATGTGCTGCTATGACAACACATCCAGCAAGAATTTCGAAAAACTGACAGATCCAGGATCAGGCCAAATCGTCAACAATTACATCCAGCTAAACGAGTAATCCACGTACGAAAAATACCCCACAGGAGATGAAATCCTAAGTCAAACACCAATGGCCAAATCCTGAATATCAGAAATCTAAATACTAAAAACAAAGCATAAAGCAAACCTCAAAGTCAAAAGTAGAGTTAAAGTCTAGTAATCTGAGGATTATACCAAAAACACACAGAAAGATTATTGTTAAAGTATCTACAATCTTACATAACCTGGAAGTGTACAAAGCTGACTTTCACACCATTGTGCTGATGACATGCATGGTTCACTTTCTGTCATCCCAGTATAGCAATGTGGATAGAGACTTAATATAAAAGTCCATAAAATGGTTGCATCCCATGAAAAACAAAATGGTTTCCCCAAAATAACAAAAACAAAAATACAAAAGCATGCAACATTTCTTGAATTTAATTTAAAAATCTATTTTAAAAATTTATAATTACAAGCCAAAGGCCAGATCTTAACATTAATAATTAGTAACATCTGCGGTGGGTTGGCACCCTGCCCAGGATTGGTTCCTGCCTTGTGCCCTGTGTTGGCTGGGATTGGCTCCAGCAGACCCCCGTGACCAGGTGTTCGGATTCAGCGGGTTGGAAAATGGATGGATGGATGGATGGATGGATTAGTAACATTAAAAAACTATTTTTTTAATGAAATAATTGTACAAAACAGAAACAGAGAACTTCTGTAAAGGGTGTAAAGGATAAGCACATGCTATAATACTTCCTCGTAAACCTAGCTGTTATGTCCCAGCCAGGGATTCTTTTTGCCTGGCTTGTATTTATTCACAGTTTTATTGTTGTCTTAGTTAATTTTGAATTATTGGTACTCTTATTTTTGCATAATTTTTTTGTTGGTTTTTATTTATTATTCATGAATTACGTGCCATCTCTTTACATATGCTGTTCTTCCATGTACTTTATGGATTGTGTGGAAGAAATACACTGGAAATATATTAAAGAAATAGATTTTGTCCTCAATTAGGACCTCTTTGAGTCAGAAGTCAGAGAGAAGGAAGGTTGCTTATGTGTCTTTAATTTTTCTTCCAGAAGATGGAGCACCTTCTTATAGCAGTCTACTAAGGGATAGTACCCTGAGCAGTGTTGTCAAAGTAATGGTTCCACAGCAAGGGCATAGATCCATATTTATAAATGACTGAGTTTACATAACAGTGCTGAATTAATCCTTACATTTACTGTGGTTGGTTCATTGGCTTACATATCTAAATAAACATATCCAAATAAAAGTCTCATTCCACTACATCCTTGTTCTTCTCAGTATCTTCTCTTAAGCCCTTACCATTATGGAATTTCAGTGTATTTGACAACTGTCAAGTCAGTCAGTCAGTCAGTTATTCTCCAACCCGCTATATCCTAACACAGGGTCACAGGGGTCTGCTGGAGTCAATCCCAGCCAACACAGGGCACAAGGCAAGAACAAATCCAGGGCAGGGTGCCAGCCCACCACAGAACTGTCAAGTCTTACTGGCTAAATGACATCAGCCAATTTCTTTAACCACCACCTAGAGCTCTCTATCTCTTTACTTAACCATTTCAGCAGTGTCTGACAAACCTAAGAGAAATGCTATAGGCCTACTGTATATTTCTTTTAATGTACACTGCATACTAAACACTTCTTGTGCCAAAAACTATTACCACTAAATGACTATATTACTCTGAAATTCTCTCATAGTGGAATCCCCAAGAGGCAGGTCTGCCCTGACATCACTTCTGGTGGCTCCTTTCTCTGGCTTCATAAGTCAACTAGAGCAAGGATCAGGTAAAGGTTCATTGAGTTGGTGTTGAAGTTTAAAAGTAAGTAGTGTTTTTTTAATTTTTTTGTGCTACTATTTATTGAATTCTGCTCTTGGATTATATATTGAGTTTGTTTTCTTTGGATTGAATATTAGACAACTCCATTTTTCCTTCTACTTTTACCTTTTTCTTTTTTATTCTATCTTTGATTTGTAAATTCTCATTGTTTTAAGGTACTGTATGGATTATCCAGAATTATAGAGTTTCTTTCTCCCTTGTAAGATATTCTGATATATTTTGGGACTTTCTTCTATTTTGAAAGCCAGTTTCCCCATTTTAGGTCTGCCTAGCCCAATGTCTGCAGGTAGACGTTGGGAGACTAGCTGGATTGGGGTGATACTCTTTTGGGCTGGCCATTGAAGATACTGGCCTGCTTTTTGCAGATTATTTTGGAGGTTTCATATCCCATTTCACCATGTTTGTGAGTCCTTCTGATAATGTCTGTATTGGCCATTGTTTGATTTATAACACATTAGCGTATTTTATTTTATTGAGACACCTCGCCCTGTCCAAGTTTGATAGCCAGTGTTTCAAAGAGATCAAATGGTTCATTAAGGGATCACTAACTACACATGACTCCTGATATCTCACATCTTTTATACTCATCCGATATTATATATTCAACCATATTTGCTTAAAACAAAAAAGATTGTGTTCCTCTAATCTGTCAGTACTGTATTTAATGTAATCAGGAATAAACAAGCACATTATTAAAACATGTGCACAAGGCAACTTTATTTGTATATGAAACAGCCAAAAGGTATTTCAGTTCCTCTCGGAAACGAGAAACCACAAATGACATGAACCTTAACTACTTCTGTTGAGCTAAAGGAGTACAGATTTTCCTTCTATTTTTCCCAGGGCAGTCAGACAAGAGGTAGCCCAGGACCACATTGGTTTGCAGTCGATTAACAATCAAAAATATTTGTCTTGCGATTTACAAAGTGTAATGTGGGCACTATTACCTACCTGCAATTGCTTGCTCACTGCCAAGATATAATCTCCTCTAGGGTCTGTTTTCATATTGTAACAGCTCAGTTTTGAGTCCATTAAGAGTGGTATTTTTCCTTTTCAGATTTCTGTGAATAAATTCTTTAATTGTTATCCAACAAACATTTTGTTTAATTATGAAATAGCATCTATAAGATTTTATGATTTATTGAACTTCTCACCTGCCAAATGCCTTGACCTGTATAGGCTCGATATACTGCTGTAAATATGGCAACACATACGTAGTCCTACAAATACATACACTTTTTTATTTTTTGCTATTGGCAGTTATTACCACATGTAACCACTTCAAGAGACTCCTACAGGATTTCAAAATTAAATTTTTTATTTATACTTTTAGCATCACCTAAGGGTTTAATAATTCAATTTTTCACAGTGGCAGCATGATCAGATTTCTGTGTCTCACCTAATAGAGAATGACTTTATTTAATTACAAACACAAGGATAATAATTTATGAAAATACACCAAATAAGCTATTCTGAAGTTACAGCAGTATATAAAAGTCAGGAAAAAAATAATTAACTGTGCATGATCATAATTTAGAAGTAAGTCTTAATTAAAGTTATAGCACAATAGAGCAATTGTGAATATTTATGCACATAGACAAAAATAAGAAACTATTAAAGAGTGTGAATGTTTACATTCTAAACATGAGTATATTTATTTGCTATTTCAATAATGTTAAAACTTAATTTCAAGATATAGATGCCAATATTTTTCTTTCTTTATCCTTTGCTCTGTCATAGTTTTTTTTAATATGATTTACGGTCGCTGTATCCTTACGACTTTAATCTTTTCATTAATGTTTTTGTAATTCAATAATAATAATAATTAATAATAATAACAACATTTGGACTTTAATTGCCAGCGCAGCTGGGGGTTTAAAGGGAAAATCCATTTAAAAGTCTACTAGTAGTGGTTTGTCCAAAAGCCAGGTGTATTTTAAAGACAGTACACATCTTGACTTACTGACAAGTGCAGGATCATTTTAGATTAACAGTGCAGCAATATATTCCCTTTGGCCAATAACTCCTAAACATTTTCTGTCATTTGATAGGAAGATAAGGTTTCCTTTGTCCAATATAATTGCTCTACACAACATTCTAAAAAGGCTTTAATCAAAATTTTTATAATTTAGATTAACACAGATACACGGGATGAAAATTACTGATGACATAATATGGCTCATGGGTTTTGACCGTTGGCAGAATTCACAGACGTTTTATAAAAATAATTTATGTTCAGTATATGGATGAAGGTTGATAATTAAAGGAAATCATATTATAAACAAATAACCATATAATTATTAAAAAGAGGAGTTAATCTGCCAAATTTTAAACATGGATGGTGCAGTCTTATGACTGATTGATGGAAGCCCTGAGGGAAACAATGTTAGTTAGTTAAAACATCTCAATATAATTATTATGCACTAAACAATGGCCTTGTAAAGATACCCCAAAAACTGTATGAACTTGTAAATAAAGCACACAAATTATAAAAAAAAAATCTGAGAAAATGAAAATGAAGGGGTGCTGCATCCAGGGATGTTTTGTTGCTGTGCAGCTGATGCTGGCAGGAGAGGCTCCCTTTGCCCATGATGCTGAGCTACAGAGAAATGATCAAAAATGAAGGATGGATGGAAAAGTCATAAAGACAATTAGGTGTGTAAAGGCTGTCTGCAATTCTTTTGGGTGTACTAAGTTTTACAAAGTACACATAGTTACTAATAGAAACAAAAATAAAACAGACACTTGGCTGGACAGAGAGGCAGTCAAAACTTTTCAACTGTCTTCCTTCTGGTTATTCTTGCAGTGCTACCTTCGGGTCTCTTTTATCCTGAAAAAAGTACAATATATTAGTAAAACAAGTGGACCAACAGTCCTAAAATTAAATGTAAATATTTTTTTTTTTTGCATTTCTGCAACATATTGGTTCATTGCTTTTACTTTTATGATGCAGAAGAATTCAACTAAATGCTATTTAAAGGCTTGTCTGTTCAGATTAGATTATATCAAAATGTTCTTATAAAGTACATGTAAAAGTTCAATTCAGCTTTCATTCTTAAAGACAAACAGCATACCAGACACATGACAAACATGACATGTTATTTCAGTGGAAAATTTAAGAAAATACAAAAAAAGCCAAAACAGACACATAGGAATTCATTCATAGTAAATTAATAATCAAGTCATTTGTTAATCAAAATAAACAGACTACAATCACAATGAATTATGGCATGTAGAATGTATCAACTATTTATAGTGTACAGCTCAGCACAAAATGGTGTTGTTTCATCCAACCTGATCACTAAGCTCTGTGACCTATAACTTACTGCCACCCTGTCCAACTGTATTTTGGACTTCATGGTATGTGTGGATTGGTGGCTTTGTCATCTTAACATTTTCCATTCAGATCCTTAATATAGGCAGCACACTGCATAGAATGTTGAGCCTGTTGCTGTACTTCTGGTTCACTGTGTGGCCAGACACAGCTCCAGGCATATCATTAAATTTTCTGATGGCTCCTCCTTCACAGACCTGATCACCAACAATGGCAAGACAACTTTCAGAAGATTTTTCCTTCTCACAGAGTGATTTTGGGGTAGCAATCCCATCCTTAATACCAATCCAAAGAAGTGGTCATCAGCTTTAGGGAGCAGCAAGAACAACACATTCCCATCTACAATGGAGTGAAAGCTGAGGAGAGAGGGGGAAGGAGTTACCAACAATGATGGTCTAAAGTAGGAGCAACACGTCTCTGATTTTTGTTGCCAAACTTTTACTCTCTCGGACTTCTGAGGGAAATCAAGCTGTCTCCATCTTTGCTCATCAGCTCATGGTACTTGCTCAGCCATAGAGGGTGTTGAAATCAGCTCTGAAACGTATTCCCTCACAGCTCAATTCTGTACAGGACTTAAAGTATATACTGTAATGCATGTTGCCTTTGAAAGGTCAACTGAGTTATTAAAGACCACAGCCATCCTACACTGTCATTATTCTCACTCCTTCTCCTCCTCTCTGTTAAATAGTACAGAACTGTTAGCACGTGCAACAATAGGTTCTGGAGTAGTATTTATCCTCATCATCATAATAAGGTTACCCAACAAAACTATTCATTGAGGCGGCATATGGTGTATTTTAATTTTTCCTTTGTGATATTCTATATTCATACTTATTAATTGGCTTTATGGTGTTCAGTTTTGAAAAGTGGCATGGATATGTCTTTTTTCCATAACTATTTTTTTCAGTTTTTTTTTTTTCATAAGTAGGTGTGGCTTTTTCTGGCATTTAAATGCACAAAGAATTAACGCTGGACAATGAATATTTTTCTTCCTGAACACTTTTTTTCAGCCTGGTTATCACCAAAATTGCCTTTAAATTTTCCTATCACGTAACACTTTGAGTTTCCAATTTTTGTGGTTTCCTCTCATATTATACACACCCAGTACAACAGCTACAACTAGAACATCTGTGGTCATCTAAAAGTAGTGACATTGCTACTAAAAATGCTGCTTGGATGTACCAAGTACTGTTGTTTCTTTTGTAAATGGGAGAGCTGAAAAGATCTGGTTGATTCTATGACACAAAAGCGTAGCACATAAACCCAATTCAATAAAGATATTTTGCCTCCTTTTCATATATTACTTGGGCTGATGAAAATTTTCACAAGAGCAAAGAACAAGAAAGGTGAAGGATTTTGATATTTGAGACAGATGTTTCCATGATTAACTGATGCCAAGATTAAGGAAGGGGCTCCCATTGGTCCACAATTCAAACATGACATCAATGACAAGTGGTTCAAGAGTCTGCTAGTAGGGAAAAATCTTTAAAAAAACCTTTCTTGTCAAGTGTTATCAGTACAGGAATAACTAATAAGTCTATTACAGTATAAACCTATTCATTACAATGTCCAGTAGTTAATCAACCAGGCAGAAAGTCTTTTAAGTTTGACAGGAAGCACGGTTGAACATAAGTAGAATCTGAAAACTCCACAAAAAGGACACTTTGTCAGGAAATCGGGCTGAGGTCCAAGTACTCTGAGGCATCAGCAACGCCTGCCATGTTACTGACTGTGTTCCTTAAGTTTTCTGTTCATTAATGGAAAAGGTCTTGGTAAACAATTTACAAATAATAAAAGAAAAAGAAAACTGAAATTACCTATAATATTGTATGTGAGGAATAAATATTTTCCCTATTCAGGTGTACATCATTTGACAACATCCCTCCCTTCATCCATTTTGTGAGCCTAATTTTTTCAAAGAGGAGTTGCTTAGAGACAGTGTCTATCCTAGGTGAATCAGACATCAGACAGTGAAACACTCCTATATAATACACTACTCCTTTTACTGTATCTGAGGGCACACCCTCACCTACATATTATCATTCTCTCTGGCCAGTTTTAAACTGTCAATTATGCTTGCAGGCAAGTCTTTGGGTTGTTGGAGGTCATCGTAATCCTAGGTAGAAAACTCATATGAATACAAGAAAAGCTTACAAACTTGGAAATAGGTATTTGGACAAGTAAGGGAACGTGCTAACAAGTGAAAAGCGGTGCTCTATATTCATTTTTAATTCCTCCATCCACAGTTCATCATTTTTTTAAATCATACTGTGTTGGCAGCTTGTTTATACTGTATACTGTAGTCTGTGTTGGATAAAACAATATATTGTGAAACTTCCTTTACCATATCAAACACCGACCTTTTTTTTATCAAATATTATTTTGGTTAATGATCACAGTCTCATTTGCTTTACTTAACTAATACAACACAACTGTCAAAGATAATATACTTTTTTTTGTCTAGACTTTTTACAATTTATACATAGATGTAACTAGATCAGTATATTTTAGCCATTATATGTTTAACAAATGCATTGGGTGGTCAGAATGTTTTGAGTGCTGACCTATTAAGTGAAACAAATACACAAGGTTTAATTTTCAATATATTGCCTTTGAGGATTAATACATTTTTAACACATTCACGAATGTGTTTGATGCAATTCAAATAGTTTTTCTTCTGCTCTTCTGTTCCAGATTTATCTTTGGTGTAGTATACCCCTTGGAGGCAAACTTTCAGACTGGGGAACAGGTGTTTACACAGGAGCCAGGTGTGGATAATAGGGTGGGTTTGGCATCATTTTGAATTCACACCTTTGCAGAGCAGTCTTTGTAGCCTTTGCAATGCTTTGTGAGATCATTGTCTTGAAGCAGAAGAGAGGTCGCTTTCCTCACCACTTTACCATGACTGTTTGCTACGTAATGGCAAAGCAAATAAGTGTAATGCTGACTGTCTGTGAGGGTCATTTGAAGCATGTAATCAATGTGCACTACAACCTTATGAAAATCTGCACATGATCTTGCCAATTAGCTTGGTCCAAGAACTTCTTTGGTGTTGGAGGATCACTAGCCTTCCATTGGCTTATGTATCACAGTGATGTATCCAAGTTTTGTTTGCTAAGAAATGCTTCCTAAATTTCTTCCTGTCTAAATTTATTGGCTCAAGAACACTGGGTGCATGAATGATTAATTTCAAGGGATAAAGTTCTGGGCACAAAATGGGCATAGACTTTCCTTCTGTTTAATTGTTCATGAAGAATGGATTCAATTAACTCATGACTAGTTCTTATAGCATCTGTTTCTGACATAGTGTCATTCTTCAGTTCTCCTATCTGTTTTGTTCCACAGTGGCAACATTGTTTTTAATTGTTAATACTGAAGGCTAGCCAGACCTTCGGACATTGTTGAAAAAATGTCCTGCTATGAGATAATAATGCAACCCATCTCTTAACTGTGATACACAAAGGGTACTTGTCCTGGTATACATTAATTACAGTGAATCTGCAAAGACATATTGTTCTCCAACATTTGAAATTCAATGATAGCATAATACTTGAAATTGCTATTTTTGGCCTCCATTATGACTTGGTTTTGAAACAAGACGTATACACTGTGAGCTACAAGTGCTAGAAACTTGTAATTCAGATATATTAGTCCACAAAATCTAGTAAAATATTATCACCATAGGTGATAAAAAATTATTTAATTACCTACTTGTCTGTATGTGTGTATGATTTTTCAATCATTTAAAACTTTGGTAACAAATCTCAAAGACTTGGACTTCTCTACCTAAAACCAGGCAAGCAATTTAGAGTCCTCTGTATTGTAATGGCAGAAAAGGCTCTGTTTTCATCAGTGTCTCTGCTTCATTCACAGCTTAGGCTTCTCCTCTTTTTAAACAAGTGTGATACCTGAGTTGCCTACAGCTGACATACTCCCTTGAACCCATGACATTGATATTCATGAAACCAAGGATGGACTGGGCAATAAGGACACACACACACACCCTCACCAAGAAATGATACATCAAAGTACTCAGTGCTTTTGTTTTCAAACACAAAATACAGTTTGGTGCAGAATCTTCTTAATTAAATAAGTCTATAATAATATAATCTATCTCTAGATATATAAAATCCAGCATCTGTCTGTATGTATGTCTGTATGCTTTTCTCAAGAGAACTTCTATAATTTGCTTGAATATTCCAGTTGACTTTGCGACTTCTATCATTGCGATATGTGTCACAGTTCGCTTGCGGTACCAATTTATTTGCTGGTATTCGAGAGACACGCAGCAGGCTGAGGGAAGGGGGCAGGGCCCTCCTTACTCACCCGCCAGCCTCTGGGTGTTTCTTAACTCCACTTAGCTAGTGAATGAGAAAACTACTTAATGGATTTAGATCGGGGTTTTTTTCTATAATTTGCTTGAACATTCCAGTTGATTTTGTGACTTCTGTCATTGCGCTAAGAATCATAGTTTGCTTGCAGGAGCGATTTATTCGTGTTAATCCGAGATAGAGGCTGCAGGCTGAGGGGAGGGGGAAGCGTGAAGTCAGCAGTGCGGAGTTGGGCAGGGCCCGCCTCACTGTCCTGTTTTACTACTATGTGGGCGGAGTCGCGGGGGGCGGCTAGTAATCTATATAGTATAATCTATAAAATCCAGTGCCCATGAAGGGAGTTAAAAAAATAAACAAGCCAAGGATAAAACCCAAGTCAGAATTGCCATTATATTTTTTTGGCCAGTCCTCTTTCCTACTCTTGTCTTTCCCCGCTCTCCCATCTTCCAGGCATGCTCATGAAAGTGGTCCTCTGACTCCCATCCTGGCAACTATCCTTTGGCATCTACCAAGACGTGCTGAACCTGGCTTCGTCTTCCTCATGCCCTGCTTCATCCTCCTCATGTCCTACTTGGTGTCTATGGGATACCTAGGAACCTTGATCACTCCTGCCCTCCACAGTCCAACAGTAGTGACATGGTCCGCCCCTGAGCGTCTCACTTCACCACTTTGCTGCCTTGTATTTGTACTGGCTTTCCTCCAGTTCTGTTCTCATTTGTCTCACCCAAGGTCCCTGATTTTTTTGTGTTTTTTTTTCTTTATTTTTTTCAGTCTCCCCCAGGCTTCTTTATACTCCTGTGTGTGTTATGCATCGCTGTGGAACAGATGACCTAATTAAGCAATTTGCTTGCTTCCACACCGAACACTTTATGGCCACACCCATGGAACCCAAGATGTACTTTTTTTATTAATAAAAACCTGCACACTGCTATGAACTCTAAACATGAATCATCACAGTGCTTCAGCTCAGCCTCCTTCATTTAATCAGAAGTGATGGGTGATAATCACATCTTCCCAAACAGTGTAGCAGACATCACCAGGTTCAAGTCAATCTTTGGAATGTCTGAGTGAATTAAGAGGTGCACGGCTTCCTTTAGTTGCTGTATTTCTTCTGAAATATAGACCCATAGGTTCTTTCACTGTTCAAGAATTACAGCAAATGCAACAAGCTTATTAGCTTATTACAAAAACATTCTGAAAATATAGTTTAAACTTGTACAGACCCAAATTCTTTACAACTGGATCCTGACCAACTTAAGATTGAAACTGTGTTTGATCATGGCAGCATGTCCTCTCAATAACTGACTGAGTAGGTACTCCCATGTTTAAAAGCCAACACTGAAAGCACTTGTCCATTTTAGACATCTCTGCATATGTAATGCTTTGATCATAGCTCCAAATGCACATTCTACAGGCAGATATTTGAAATATTTTTTCTAAACATTTTTTTCGCTTTTTGACCTTAAGCACTTGGCATTGCATAACAAACTCCTACATTGCCTTATTTTATTGGAACAGTTTGAGAAGGAGTTAAACGTGTGTTGATAAAATATGGTAAGGCTACCACAATGTCTCCTCTTTGCTACTTTTTATAGGTTTTAGAGACTTTTGCAGGTGCTATTTTAACTATCTGGATGTGAATAGTTCCAATGAAAGTAGCTAAGAAGATATGGTCACTATGAATTCCACAGCTGTCAGTATACATAGTTTGCAATGCCAAAATCCATCCTTATCACACAATTGATAAAGTCGATCTAGCAGAAATCTTTCAGCTTAAGGGTGAA
Source organism: Erpetoichthys calabaricus (assembly GCF_900747795.2). Lineage (NCBI taxonomy): Eukaryota > Metazoa > Chordata > Cladistia > Polypteriformes > Polypteridae > Erpetoichthys > Erpetoichthys calabaricus. The sequence continues at coordinate 180,478,155 of NC_041399.2, read as the reverse complement.
TTACATACTGAAGGACACCACTGGAAATTAAAGAGAATTGCGTTTAAGATTGAAGCCAGAAAGCAATTCTTTATGTAAAGAGTTGGGGAAGTATGGAACAAACTACAGAGTCATGTAGTTGAAGGTGAAACCTTGACAGCTGTTAAGAAATATCTGGATGAGATATTGGGACAGCTTACTTGTCTGGTAAACAAACACGCCTAAAGGACTGAATGATCTCCTCTCTTTTGTCAAATCTCTTATGTTCGGTATTGTCATAACCATAGCAATTTGTTAAACAAAGGGGACAGACAGAGAGAGATGTTAAGAACTAAGACTTCTGATCCTTTAAACAGAAACAAACAGGGTCTTTTCAGAAAGAGAGATGCTTGGACTAACCTTTGAATCCAAACCTGTAGGGAAGTCCACCAAAAATTCATGTTGGCTGGTGACTCAAACACCTGAATTTGTCTCAGCCTTAAATAACCATAAGGATAATCACTGAGTGTATTTACAATAGGAGGGGCTAAGAGAGATTGCATGTGTAACTATTGGGTAGCTGGCAGGAGCAGACCAGATTCGGCTGAAATTCACCTTAATAAAAAATGATTTTTGGAATATGGAAAGCCTTTTCAATGTTATGAAGGAAAGTAGAACTGATTATGGAGGTTTTAAAGTTCACCCAACCCTGGTACTGAAACTAGACATAGATTTTGAGGTCTACATCTCATTGTTAAATGACACCCATATGACAGGCACCCAGTTGGGTGAAGTTAGTTACAATCATCATTCAGGTGATATTGTTTGTATTTATTGTTGCATTGCTATTTAGCATTTTTATGAGAAGGTGGATGCAGAGCTCATGGAGTAATCCCTGACCCCCTACTTGGAAACTTGAATACTCATTTAGGGAATTGAAGTGAAAGCTAGAGGGGCATGATTTGGAGGTCTTGATGTTTTGGACTTCTTAGTCACATTTAAAACCATTTTCAAACACATGGTTACTCATGACTGTATTTGGTACCAGTGTGCACTGAGTTATATTTTGATGAATGCCATTGTAGTTGCATGATCTGATCTGAAGTCATATCATTTGAGCACTCAGGTAAAAAGCACCATCAATCTGTCAACTGAATACTGCTTGATGGTAAGCTGGGTCAGAATGCCAGTTGGATAGACAAATTCAAGAAGTTCAAATAGGTAGTGAGTGTGAAATAGGAATGTATAGGAATTTGCTATCTGCAACACTAACCTCAGAAAAAGCTTCTTCCAGAATCATAGAAGAGGCCAAGAGTATGAATGGATTCTTTGGACTAGCTAAAAGTGAAGGGAAATGCTTGGAGGATTTGGATAAAAAGTGGTTAGTGCTTGTCATAATGGAAACCCTTGGACCCATTGGTGGACAATAGTGGAAGCCATTAGTTTAGGGAAAAAAACCTCTATGCAATATAACCAAAATGCTGTCTAGATTTTGCTAACAGATACAGGAGAGAGTATAAAGCAAGAGTTGAAGTTGTGACTGAAGAAAAGACTCTGGTGTTGGAGTGATTTGGAGCATTATGTCAGAGGGCCTTCAATAGATTGTTGCAATGTATTTAATAACTTGGCTAAGGTTGGAATGGAACTAACTCAGACTTTTCTTAAAAAGGGGTGTGAAATATTGATCTCGACTTCAGGTATTGTAGAGGGGTGAAAGAAGTGTCTTCAGGAATATACAAACAATGTCAGATGCAACTATTTTTAAATTAAAGGGAAATCTGTTAGCTGTAATAAGAAGAACCACAGTTAGAAAGAAAGGATTTAAGTTACGATAAAAGTGTAAAGGGAGAAGTAACTTTTGCACTCTTTACAATCAATACAATCAAGGCCCAAATTGACCTTACTGCTATCTACTTACCAAGTGTATTATCAATACCTTTAGAGTCTTAGAGTATTATCTCTGTTTTTAGTGTTGAATTATGTAAGTCTGATTTAGATTTTATTTAATTAATGGACATCTCTCACTACTTATTTTGATGTTTTAATTCAACATTTTTGTTGGCACTTGGCTGAAACTATGAGATATAAATGAAAGAATGTTTTATTCTAATGAGACCACATATGGGGTATTATGTGTTGCTCTGGATACCATGGTTAAAAAATGGACATAACATCACTAGAAGCTGTGCAGGAAATAAAAACATCCAAGCGCATCCTAAGACTAGAAGACATATCCTAATGTGACAAACTAAGGAAATTAAATCTCTTTAGCACTGAACAGAGAAAGCTGTAAGGGGACATAATACAGGGGTTCATAATTCTTAAAGCATTGATATAGAATTAGAACATTAGAGAATTTGTGATGAGAAGAGGACATTCAGCTCAACAAGCTTGCCCATCCTATTTACCTAGAATGTCTAAAATAACTTCAAGTCAAGATTTGATGGACCTTAAAGTCCTACTCTGCACCATACTACTTGGTAAGTCTTTTACTTAAAAAATGAAGCATATAGAGAAAATCACCAGTGCATTTAGGATGGAAAACAGGAAGCACTTCTTCAAAACGTTATTGGAATCTGGAACAACCTGCTGAATCATGTAGTTGAAGCAGAAACCTTAACAACTTTTAAAACGTAACTGAATAAGATATTGGGAAACTTTAAGTATTAGCTAACCAAATAAGAAAGATGGACTGAGTGTTACTCTCTTGTCTGTGGAAGTCTGTATGTTATTGATGAATATCTTGAATGATGAAAATTGGCTAGAGGACGATAGCAGATATTATACACTTCCTCCATCTTTAATTACTGATAACACTAAAAATATTGTTTAAAGTATTTAGCATGCTAAGCAAATATTTAATAATAATATTTAGTAATAACAAGTAATTATTAATTAAAGGCGACTACATAATTCTGCTTCCTTGTCGAAATGAAACCAGTATTATTGACATTTGCTTCTAAAATGGAACACTTTTTTTCTGGTCTTTAAATACTGACAGTTATTATAGGTATTCAATTGCATTCAGCTGAGTTGGAGTTGTGGTTAGCTAGGTCCCACATTCAAATTCTATTATAGTCACTGTCGGTGTGGATTGTAGTCCAGGTATGTTCAGTTTTCCTCCCACATCCTAAAGACACTTACATGTTATGTTAATTAATGCCTCTATGTGTTCTATCTCAGAGTGATTTTTACAAAAAGGGATAAGAAGATGAAAGGAAGGTAAAAAGAGAAGCCGAAGTCATAACCATAATATCAAACCGGTCTGTTGTGCAGTTTAGAATTATATCAGAAATCAAAGAATCAATTCCAATAATAATATTTGATAACTGAAAAGGAATACATAAACTGCATTTTTATTCAATAATGTGATATTTTGAGACTGCACATGCTAACTTTTACATTTTCTACTAGACATGGAGATTACAAAAATCCATCCAGAATTTCCCTTAAAAAATAAACCAAAAGCTTCAATCATAACACTATGCTTATCCAGAGTGTGTATGTGTGTATCCTGTGATGGAACGGCACATGGTCCAATTCTGGTTCCTGCTTTGTATCCAGTGTTACCAAGGTAGGCTTTGGCTCCTACAGCCCTGAATATGTAGGTGCAGATAATGGGTTAATACAGAGTTGTTTTCAAAATTGAATATAACTTCCTCATACTTTGCATATCACTTTCTTTAGATAAAGAAAATGTTCAAATAAAAAGAATAACATTGGTATTACATTGTGTTCCAATGAAATAGATTCTTCTATGTGTGCAGTCCTTGAGGAAATGATTGGATGTTAACAAGACAGAAACTGCAGAAATATTTACACCAACAGGCTTGTATTCAGGTTTAAACTTCAGTTCAAAGGAAGTGAGAACAGACAAATATACAGTCATATGAAAAAGTTTGGGAACCCCTCTTAATTCTTTGGATTTTTGTTTATCATTGGCTGAGCTTTCAAAGTAGCAACTTCCTTTTAATATATTACATGTCTTATGGAAACAGTAGTATTTCAGCAGTGACATTAAGTTTATTAGATTAACAGAAAATATGCAACATGCATCATAACAAAATTAGGCAGGTGCATAAATTTGGGCACCCCAACAGAGATATTACATCAATACTTAATTGAGCCTCCTTTTGAGAATATAACAGCCTCTAGACACCTCCTATAGCCTTTGATGAGTGTCTGGATTCTGGATGGAGGTATTTTTGACCATTCTTCCATACAAAATCTCCCCAGTTCAGTTCAATGTGATGGCTGCCGAGCATGGATAGCCTGCTTCAAATCATCCCCATAGATTTTCATTGATATTCAAGTCAGAGGACTGTGACAGCCACTCCAGAACATTGTACTTCTCCCTCTGCATGAATGCCTTTGTAGATTTTGAACTGTGTTTTGGGTCATTGTCTTGTTGGAATATCCAACCCCTGCGTAACTTCAACTTTGTGACTGATGCTTGAACATTATCTTGATGAATTTGTTGATATTGGGTTGAATTCATCCAACCCTCAACTTTAACAAGGGCCCCAGCCCCTGAACTAGCCACACAGCCCCACAGCATGATGGAACCTCCAGCAAATTTGACAGTAGTTAGCAGATGTTTTTCTTGGAATGCGGTTTTCTTCTTCCGCCATGCAAAGCGCTTTTCTTATGACCAAATAAGTCAATTTTTGTCTCATCAGTTCAAAGCACTTTGTTCTAAAATGAATCTGACTTGTCTAAATGAGCATTTGCATACAACAAGCGGCTTCTTTCTCATCACCCTGCCATACAGATGTTCTTTGAGCAAATTGCGCTGAATTGTAGAACGATGTACAGATACACCACCTGTAGCAAGATGTTTTTGCAGGTCTTTGGAGGTGATCTGTGGGTTGTCTGTAACCATTCTCACAATCCTGTGCATATGCCACTCTTGTATTTTTCTTGTCCTGCCAGACCTGCTGGGTTTAACAGCAACTGTGCCTGTGGCCTTCCATTTCCTGATTACATTCCTTACACAGTTGAAACTGACAGGTTTTTGTAGCCTTCCCCTAAAACATGATACTGAACAATTTTTGTTTTCAGATCTTTTGAGAGTTGCTTTGAGGATCCCACACTGTTAATCTTCAGAGGAGAGTCAAAGGGAAGCACAACTTGCAATTGACCACCTTAAATACCTTTTCTCATGATTGGACACACCTGTCTATGATGTTCTAGGCTTAATGAGCTAATCCAACGAATTTGGTGTTGCAAGTAATTAGTATTGAGCAGCTACATGCATTCAAATCAGCAAAATTACAAGGGTACCCAAATTTTTGCACAGCCAGTTTTTCACATTTGATTTAATTTCATACAACTAAATACTGCTTCACTAAAAAAAGCACTCAGATGTTCCTAGGAAATGAAAGACATACCACTGTTATCTTTTTTGTTGAAAGTAGAGTAAATTATTATGCAGGCAGAGAGGGGTTCCCAAACTTTTTCATATGACTGTAAAAAATACATCATGTTGTAAGAAAATCATTGGTACCAGGAAGTAAAAGAACCAAATTAAAACAAAGTTATAAGGAACTGTTAATACTTGTTCACATTTGAAGTTAACCTTTAACATTAGTAAACCTTTCCACTACTTTCATTACATCTGAACCTCAAGTCTGAAGCTATTTTCCTTTATAAAATTACAAAGTGATGACTATTGGAATGTTTGCCAAAAAGAAAGACACTTTTTAGAAGTCTACTTGGTTTCACCAGTTTTCCATCGATTTTCAGTTGCAGTCACAATTTACATACAGTAATCTTGGTGAGCCAGAGGCAGAAGTGTGCAGTGTGACATACCCCCAGTGTCTCGGTCCGACTACACTGCAACTCACCCTGACAAACTCAGTCAGATTTGGTTTTGTCATTAGTAACTGGGATGGGATATGAGTGCATGAGAACTGACAACCAATGAGTGCTCACCTGAAATAAAATGCCTCAAGTCATATGTTTTATGTGACTTCAGAAAAAAAGGGTAGAGATTGTGGTTGAATCTGCCATGCCTGAAGCCTTGACATGGACACTGGCTCTGTCAGGCAGCACTTTATTGGCTGTCAGAAAAATAGGTGCGCGTGCAACACTTTGGAAGTGTGAAACTGTGGTAGAAAGTCATCAAACAGTTGACTCTGCCAACGAGATTAGCAACTTCAGTAGTCAAGTTTGACATAACCTGTGATTAGAAGTGGTGTAATGTGATATCAGCTTAATAAAAGCAAGATATTCAAAATCCTAGTAGAAAAGAAGAAAAACCAAGAAGGTAGCAGTTAAGTTGATGTCACATTCTGTGACTTCTAGTCGTTAAGTATGTCAGACTTGCCAACTGCAGTTTTTTGATCTCTTCAACTGAAAATGCCAAATTAAATGATTGAAAATTCCTAGGCATGTCACATTTAACATTTGGGTACCTACCTTTCAGCACAATTGTGGCTTGCCACTTTCTGTAAGAGCTAATAATGTGCTGTATGAAGAGTAACGGTAAGTTCAGATGTGATCTTGGCCCTTTTATCTTTTTTCTGTTTTGTTGTGGTACATAAAAAACACAAGACAAGCTGCACTTCTGTTTGTGAGTTCCAAAACCATTATTTCCTTCCTGTTGTGTTTGTGAGTTCCTTATTCCGCATCACTGCATTAAACACATTGTAGTTCCAGATGAGCATTCATTAGTTATCAGCTCGTATGCAAACTGTATCCCCTACAGCTAAAGATTATGTCAGGCAAAGTCATGGACTAGTTGGAGTGAGTCACTAGGTATGTAACATTACATGACTGGTTTCCATGGGAGTATGCTGCTGACTGCCTCCGACTCTCTTAAGATTATGAAAATGAATTCTGTGACTGAAAACTGCTGGAAAACTTGAGCAATGTGACAAAGCCTTTAGGAGACAATGAGGACAAGTAGGAAGAAACTGAACCAAAATTAAAAGATTAATGGAATATAAAACTGACAAAAATAGAAATAACATTAAGGGGCCCATAGTAAAAGTGCATGTCATTCTATGCTTGAAAAACAATGGTCATTAATTCACAGTCTCCAAAGTGACCGCCATATTTAATACTGAAATGTGAAGGACCTTTAGTTTTGTCCACATGCCTATCTTCTCCTCCTTAACCAAAATGAGGCCTTGTGCCAAGCTGCAAATTGTAACATGTACATTCACCAGTTAAAATACATGAATTTATGAAGTGCTGTCTGAACATCGAGAACCACAAATTATAAGTCCTGGAGGCATTTCAAATAAAGTCACGCATTTCTTTCTATAGTTCAAAAAAAAAAAAGAAAATTCAAACAAGCTTGCCTCTGTTTATTGTTTTTTTTTTTTTCATTTTTTTAACCAAAGACATTTTCCAAAAGCAATGCAATTACTCCACTTTGGAAATGGTTTATTTAGTGAACCTATGATCACAGAGTTTTTACGCTTTTGTTAAGTTGCCTAAATTAATATTAAATATAAGCATAATCAAATAAGATGCTCAAATATAGGAGCTAACCTGTAGCTTCATTGTGCGTGTGCAGTAAAAGAACTCACAATTTCTGCTAATGAAAGTTTATTTCAATTTCTCAGGATAATTCCAAACTGATTATGTATGAACATTTTGGGCCAAGTTTTTATTTTTACCACCCAAACACTGAGCATCTTTAGCCACATTTATAGCATTTTAATAGAATCTATTTTATAAAATCCTACAGATTTTTTTATTTATGCAATATTATTTGATGGGATACCTTGGCAAATTAATTTGCATCATAAGTCTATTAATTTTTTAGTGAAACTCTACATTCTTATAAGTAAAGGATCTAAAATGGCACTTTATTGGCATATGTGGTGCCTCATTGGATAATGCTTGACAAAAAACATTTCATTCTGTAAAGGTTTTTTGCATGTGGAATTGTGTCTTTGGGCATTGAAAATGTTTCTGATATGTGGACAGAACAGACATCATTAATGTATAGCAGGCTACCTAGCAGGATGCAGACAGACCAAGAAAATGTCATCTTAGCCTGTGTTATTAAATACCTCTTCTGTTATGAATTCATGGTTGTTTTTGGAGCCTGTTACTGATCTAAATACATAAAATTTCTTTAATAATAATAATAATAATAAATTTTATTTATATTGCACTTTACACCACCTTCATACAAATGTTTCTTTGGAAAACTAAAAATTGTTCCGCTATGGCATCGTACTGAAGAACCACTCTGGCATTTTGAATTTTAAAAATATATAAGGCACTCATAATTTAGAATATTCCAATTACTCGACAAAAAAAAAACCTTTGCAGCCATTCTTACTTTAACATATTTTGCTGAGGAAAACAAATACTTCCAATGATGTACAGTATGTGTGACCCGTCAGAGTGTTCAGTGCTGCTGCCTCACAACTCTAGATGCTAGGATTTAAATCTTGTCCAGTCAATGTCTGCCTGGAGTTTATTTGCTGCCACTGTGTCTGTGTTCATGTTCTGCATTTTTTTATATCACAAAGAAGTGTATGTTGTGTTCAATGGTGGCTATAAATTGTCTTTAAAGGAGTGTGAGTGCACCCTATAATCCTCTATTAGAAGATGTAGGGCTTAACAAATGTAAAGATTGATGGTTGGTTGCCAAATCATCACATAAGTTCAATGACTATATGACTAGATCCAGACCAGTTTTTACTCAAAAATGTTTGAAATTTGATGTAGCTACTAACTAGACTGAGAAGAATGATTTTCAACTAAGTTTGTTTCTTTAGATTTATTTTGGCATTCACTGTCCATTCCTCTTGATGATAATCAACTTTAGGTAACTCTTTTTTAAGCTATTCATCTTTCTAATAATGTGGAGTACTAGGGTGTTGTACCGTGTTAGCCATTATGAATGTAGAGAAAAGCCAAGCAAAATGACACCTTTTATTGGCTAACTAGAAAGATTACAATATGCAAGCTTTCGAGGCAACTCAGGCCCCTTCTTCATCTTGCCTGAAGAAGGGGCCTGAGTTGCCTCGAAAGCTTGCATATTGTAATCTTTCTAGTTAGCCAATAAAAGGTGTCATTTTGCTTGGCTTTTCTCTAATAATGTGGATAAATTTTTATGCTTACTTTAGCTTTTTTCTGCTTGGCCAAAGTTATCCTTAAAAATAACTGCTGGTTCTCACCTGAATTACCTGGCTAAATAAAGGTTAAATAGAACACATAAAATAAGACTTTGAGCTCATATGTTAACGAGACACAATAGGCAGTCTCCAAAATTGGACAGTGAATTATAATGCCTAGCAAAACGGATCATCCTGCTTCATTTGCCCTCATAGACAAATCAGTCACATAATCCCTATGCACTTTCTCCAATGGCATTTCATTTGTAAAGTATCTAAAAAAATAGATTTCCTCTTTTGACTGTGAAAAACATTAATCTGCTCTTTTCAGGCTGAAGCACATATCACTTCTGAAGGCAGTTGAAAGCAAACGGCATTGCATGTGCTCACTTCAGATCATACTTCAAGAACACAACTGAAAGGAATTAATTGCAGAATACTACTTGTCTTTCAGTCATTTAGAGGTACAAGTTTCATCATCAGGCTGTAGACCACTCCTGGGTTTTGCTATTAAGAATCACAATAGCTTTTGATTAATAATTACCAATGCACAACACAAAGCCTGGTGACCTGAGACTCCAGTAAATACAAGTGACTCCAACCACCAGGCTCTGTGGAGGGTGGGGGGTGGGGGGGTTTGAGAAGAAAAGAAAAAAAGCAACAAACGACTATGTACATTTTTCACATGCAAAGTGAAATGTAATTGGGGCGCAGGCAGCAGGTCTCAGGGATTCTTTGTTAAGAATGCTGGTTGTGTTATAATTTCTGCTCACCTCCTTCTTTATCTCTGCACGAGTACAGAGATCAAGCCCTGCTGATTCTTGCAGATATGCACAGGCTCTAGTGGCTCTTATTCAAAGAGCTTACATATTGATTCCTGGCTGTTTCCATTGATTTTATGTCACTTCTGTGATTTAATCATGTTCTCCTTGTTATCTGTTTGCACTGTTTTTCTTTTTTTTTTTCTATTGTTTGATTTGCGACCTCAAGTCTATGCCTTTCAGACCTCAAGTTTGAATCAAAATAACTAGGTCTTTTATTCTCTTGATTACGCACATTGTGTGAAAGAAAAAAATCTGCCTTGCTAACTTTTTAGCTTACGTCTGTGCTGTGGCAATTAGAGACCTTTAGCCTGCGAATATTAACAGTGCTTTGGAGAATGATAATTAATGTCTCAACTAGCAGCGAAGCACAGAAAACAAAATGATAAGGCATAATTAGAAAACTTTAGCGTGAAATTGGGTACATGTCTGCAAATATATATTTTTCATTTAAGTAAGGTTAGCCAAAAATTTAATTGAATATAGCGTTCCACACAAGGATAAACAACATGGCCAATACCATCACTGCTGATATTTTATTTAATATTACCTAAAGTTTACTAAAATTATTAAAAAAGATAATATCTTAGTCGATACTGTAGTTGAAAAATGCACCTTTCATTTCTGTCATAAGCCCCAGTGAAACTTTGCCTTATGGAATTGCCTTATTTGTAATTGTTGGTTATTTGGCAAATTTTGCATGTTTAAGGTTTTCTCTTACTGAAACATTTTTTGAGTTCTGTTTATTCTTTTCTTTAGCATTAATATCTTTGTTTTTATTCTACACTTTAATTTGCTGGGGTATAAAGACTTCACATGGATTTAGAGTATTTACGCAATAAATCCACACATAAAAGAAGAGGAAGAAAAAGGTTCCCACGGTGTGATAAACCCCAAGGATCAACACGCTGAAGGAGTCATTTTTTTATTTTAGATCTGAAATGCAGAGATTGTAATTAATGTCTCATTTTTTCTTTAGAATTCAAAAAAATGAGTTCTTTCGGAGATATTACGTATTCTAGGGTCTGAACAACATGTGCAACACAAAAAATCATCTCATTGTAATTCTTCAATACATAATAAATGCCAATATATTTCTTTAAGAAAACAACTTTTTGGTATTTTATTACATTGCTGTGAAATGCTTAAAATAAGCAGAACAAGAAGAAAAGGACACCTTCCCAAAGAGCAAGAAATCATTCTGTGTTCATTTATCAAGTGAGTGTTAGTAAAATGAATGAAAATGTCAAAAGGTGATAAAAGTGTGTACTGATGTGTTTATTCAGGAAAGCTAAACTCCTCTCTTTGTTCTTAAAACCTTTTTGTGATGGTTTATCAATTAAAACATCTTGGCCACTCAGTTTTCTTATCCATTCCTCTGACTTAATGGTTATTTAATTTGAACTTTCAGAACCTATGAGATAAAATGAGGCCTCAAAAAGAAAACAAAGGTGTTGTGGACATTACCCGTAGTATTAAGGGGATATGGGAAGTAAAGTTATACATGTTTATTTAATATATCACCTCACTGACACTCTCTGACATTCTCTGACAATGACATTTGTGTTTGGTTCAAGCACTAAACCAAACTGAAACAGAAATAAATACAGACAGCATGTCTTCTCCAATCCAGTTTACCACCTATGCAATGACTCCTTCAATGATTCATCAAGAATGGCGTACAAACTCCTCAGCATGACTCAGAAGTCAGTTTACCTTCATCCCCTTTGTAGTATCTTTGTTGTTTCCACCAAATATGTTACACTTAAGATCTGACAGCCTTGGTCTTGTGACCAGGTGGTGATTTCTCCATCTTCTCTGTCGTGACCTTTGAATTTCCCCTTTAAGTTATTCACACAGCCTAGCTAAACCGACTTATCCTAACAAATCAAGATGTCAGTGCTTCACCACATCCTGTCACCACCTATCCTCTACTCTTTGAGCAGAGCACACAAAGAAGCTGGACAACAGTTTTCCCAGAACAAGGTCTTTATTACTTCTCATTCCAATTCAGGCACCTGCCATTCAGACGTCTTCTGTCTACCCCTGACCTTTTCTGGAAAGGAATCCATGATTATGTGTTAAAATTTTCTGTATGTGACAACTTACTGGTAAATATTAGTCTTATTGTCAATAATGGAATAATGGTCACAAACCCACACCAGCTGAAAAACTAGGAGGACAGCTTACGCAAGTGACTGCTTGTGATGTACGGGAATATTTTTAATTGCTTTGTTTAATTCCTCAGAGCAAACAGTGAGATGGTGAGAAATTACAAGAGCACCTAAATTCTTCATAGCTGAGTTCTCCTAAATCCAGTTAACATCGTGGATTTTTTGTACTTGAAAGCAGAGGTACAAATAAAGGCTCCTTCAGTTGTTGGATGCTGTAGGGATGACAGAGTGCTCTGCATTGCTGGACAGGGAAAGTCATGCAGTAACACCATGATATTTTGTAAAAGGTAAGGCTATTTTCTTTGCAATTACAATCTCACATTACATCTCAGCAAGCGTGGACATTTACAAGCATACTGAGTACACCCTCAAGCTGGTGTTGGTGCATCTGTGCCACTAAAATGATTTGTTAGCAAGCAATGCAACAGAGTAGGTATACTGTACTTTAGAATACTGAATAATTCACAGTGATTCCCAACACCAACGCATGTTGGTTACTGGTCCATCTCAACTCACTTATGACATTGTCATCTTCCAATATACAACAGTACAGATATAAATGTACCATAAATTGGGAGTCTTACTACCGTCTGCTTATGTCGAGAATGAAATGGCTACGAACTTCCTAAACTGATGCAATAATGAATTTGATTTAAAAATTGGACAAACCATGATAACAGGTAATTGTATTAATTAAATTCACACATTAAATGATTCAAACACATCAGTCTGAGGAAGGCTGGGAGCAGTGCAAAATGTTTTGTTTTTAATTTTAGCAGTCTCCACTTTTTTAAAACTGGAGAATCATATCAAGTCATTTTTCTGAGTAGAGCTTCACCTCTACTGGCTTCTTTCAGTAAAGTGTAAGGAGCACCCACACAGTTTCATACACATTTTAAAATTAAGCACCTTCAGTCAGAGAAGGCAGCCTTCCTCATGTTTCAGTGACAGGTGAACAGCAAAAAAGTGCTCCGCATCCATATTTCGATTGGCATAATACATTGTGCTCAAATCACCCCCAGTTCAAGATCTGTTTTCAGAAAAAAATAGTGCTGCATTTTTCATATCTTGTTTCTGCATGCATCATATCCAATTGACTGGCAAAGTTCAAGGCCAGAAGTACTGTATGAATGGATACACATTGAAAAAAATGACAACTTCGAATTTACTCCTGTGAATAAGTTGGATAGTAGATAAAAACATATATAATCACAAGTCAACATTTTGTTCATTTCTTGGTTGCATCAAGAATGGACTAAACAATAATGAAAAATAACCTTCTAAAATCTAGATTTAGTATTTCTCTCCTGGTGCATGTTTGAGGATTTGACTATGTTGGCTATAATCTGTGAAGTAAGATAGCAGAATATTTACTGTTGTCAATCGATAAGTGGATGTGCACAGGTTTGAGGGTTGGGGTGCACAAGGAGTAGCCTTATTTATTCTAAAATCTCAAGCAAAATATGTCTGTTTTAACCAGAAGCAATTAACAAGGCAAAAAGCAATCAGAGGACACTCAGACTGAGAAAGTTTTTCTCTCTCTGAAGTTAGAGTTTCAAAGACAATTATTTCCGGGGGGTGTCGTTTACTTATATAATGTCTTTACCGGAATGGTTAGGGCTTGCGAAACTGAATGAGACTTGTTCGGGCATCTTCCTGTTTGGGCCGTTCGTAGCTACTGGGAAAATGAGAAGGTGGTGGTTAGTGACAGCGCCCCCTCTTGCCTTGGGGTAAAGGTGCTTACTTTAACAGAGCCTTGAGGGTCACCCCTATGCACACGTGTGTAACACTGTGTTAAGTAAAAACTGTTATTCAAGGTTTCCATCTCATAATTTATTATTGTAATGAGCTTTGCGGTGTTCACAGAATTAAGAGAAGATTTGAGAAAAGGACCTGGAAATTATACAGGATTGAAAGAACATTGAGAAAACAGGAAAAACATATAAACTGAAAGGAGCAAAATAGAGCATCAAAACCAAAATGAAGGGTGAAAAATCAGATTCCAAAAATTAGCAAATACCCCATTACTTCTTTCCCCAAATAATCACTAACCAAAGATTTATTGTTTGTTTTGAATTTATCCATAAACTTGGACGTTAGAAAAATGCACTGCCATCTTAAATATGGATTGCTTGATGATGTCATAGGTATTAATGCTAATGATCCAGTTGTAGCAATCTGAGTTGTTGCTATACACAATATGGCTGTAGTCAATAAAATTCAGTGCTACATGGCAAAGCTTTCAACAAAAATTCAAATTAAAATAGTGATGCAGTGAGGTCAATGTCAGAACAATAAAATTAATTGACTGTTTGAAAAAACAAAAATGTGCAAAAATAATTCAGAAATGACAGAATCACTATGCTTATGTTCAGAGGTTAATATCAACATTGTATGTATAAAATATGTATAACATGGCAATCCAAACATGCTTGAACCAATCTATATATATATATATATATATATATATATATATATATATATATATATATATATATATATATATATATATATATATATATATATATATGTTGGCCATGTTGGCATCCCCTCTACTTTTAACAACAGTCCATAAACGTTTGGGAACTGAGGAGACCAGTTGCTGGACTCTTGGGAGAGTAATGTTCTCCCATTCTTGTCTGGTACTTTGAGCTACATCATTTGTATGAAAATGTGCTATATAAATAAATGTTGTTGTTGGTATAGGATTCTAGCTGCTCAACAGTCCTGGGTCTTCTTTGTCATATTTATCATTTTGTGATGTGCCAAATGTTTTCAGTTGATAAAAGTTCTGGACTGAACGCCAGCCAGTTCAGCACTGGGACTTGTCTCCTACCAAGCCATGCTGATGTAATTGATGCAGTATGCGGTTTAGCATTGTTTTGCTGAAATATGCAAGGCCTTCCCTGAAAAAGACGTCATCTGGATGGGATCATATGTTGCTCTAAAACCTGAATATACCATTCAGCATTGATGGTGCCTTAACAGATGTGCAAACTGACAATTCTATAGGCACCAATACACCCACATAACATGCTGGCTTTTGAACTGAGCGCTAATAACAAGTTGGATGGTCCTTCTCCTCTTTAGTCCGGACAATGCAGCGTCCATGTTTTCCAAAAAGAATTTCAAATTTCAATTCGTCTGACCACAGAACAGTTTTCCACTTTGACTCAGTCCATTTTAAATGAGCTTTGGCCTTGAGAAGACGGATTTCTGGATCATGTTCACATATGGCTTCTTCTATACTTTGCATGATAAAGCTTTATCCTGTTTTGTGGATGGCACAGGCAACTGTGTTCACAATGATTTCTGGAAGTGTTCCTGAGCCCATGTATTGATTTCCATGACAGAATCAGGCCTGTTTTTAATGCAGTGCTGTCCGAGGGCCTGAAGATCATGGGAATCCAATATTGAGTTTCAGCGTTGTCCCTTGCGCACAGAGATTCCTCCAGATTTTTGGAATCTTTTGATGATATTATGTACTGTAGACGTCTTCGCAATTTTACGTTGAAGATCATTATTCTGAAATTGTTCCACAATTTGTAGACGCAGTTTTTTTTGCAGATTTGTGAACCTAAACCCATCTTTACTTCTGAGAGACTCTGTCTCTGTAAGATGCTCTTTTTATACTCAATCATGTTACTGACCTTTTGCAAATTAATCTATTTAGTTGCAAAATGTTCCTCCAGGTATTTCTTTTTAGTACCACTTACTTTTTCATCCTTTTGTTTCCCCTCTTCCAACTTTTTTGAGACGTGTTAATGCCATCAAATTGAAAATGACTTAAAAATTGTCACAAAATGGTAATATTTCTCACTTTCAACATTTGATATGTTTTCTATGTTCTATTGTGAATAAAATATGGGTTTATGAGATTTGCAAAGCACTGCATTCTGTTTGTATTTACATTGTACACAGAGTCCCAATGTTTGTGGAATTGGGTTTGTATATATTGCAACAAGAAATAGTTGGGAGCAGAAAAAGGTTTGGGGATGGCTACCCCATATACTGAAAAGGTAGGCTGCAAAAAAAAAAACAAAAAAACACATCTTTACAAAATAGAGTTCAAAATGGAACTGACTAACAAGGAAGTTTTGTTTGGTTATATTTTGCCCAAGCAGGAAGAGGTTGGTTCAAACCAGATAGAATGTCATTAGTGGGTGGATCAGAAGTGGTATTACTGGGAGGTACGATCTTCACTTGGTCTGCAGAGGAACAAAAGGAACAAAAGGAAAGAGTATTAGAAGGCCTGTAAACCGTCTCCCATGCACACGTGTTTTTATATATATATAAAAACCTTCCTGGCTGTGGTGAAGTAACCTACAGACAAGAGGGGGTGATGATACTAACATTATGTTCTCCTTCCTCTTCCACAACCAAGAAAAGATGCCCAAGAAGGCTGACTGACCCCACCCCGTCACCCAGAGAGAACTCCGCCCCTTCCGGTCTCAGCCCTATAAAGCCATCCTGTTCCTGGAAGGTGCCATCAGATACCCAGCTGACACTAGTGAAGGACATAGCTCTTTTAAAGCCTTGGATTGCTTTTCGTATTGAGACGTTTGTTGGCTGTCTTTTTTGTTAATATTAAAAGGGTTTACTAGGGTGTTACCCCAATTTTTCTTTGGCATCTCTACTTGTCAGCTTTCCTGGCCACCCTTACAATACAGTATGTATATTGGCTTTTTCACGATCCTAAATTGGATTAAGCAAATATGAGAATATATGTAATGGTATGTAACATATTCACAGGACAGATTAGAGTGATTGTATGTCATAATTAACCTTGGAGCATTTATGGAATTTCAGGTGGAGCTGGAGAAAGTTGCTGGGAATAGAGTGGCTTCTCTACATCACCTTAACATGTTGCAACAGCAGCCTTCAAAAGGAAAAGTAGAATGAAAATGATGATGATGATGATGATGACTTATATACTTTGCAAAGTTAACTGAAACACTGAAAAATGCATTGTTATTCATAACTGACAGTTTTCTTTGTTGTTGAAAGAAGTTATTAATGAAAATACTGGATTTATGCATTCTTGGCTTGTTGATGCTGCGCACATTTAAGTGTTTGACAAATTTAGATGTTTAACTACTGTATATTCACTCTGAAATCACAATTACTCAAAAGAATAACTAAGTGATGTTGTTTGTAAATATGGCTCAAACTCACATACAACTATTTATATAGAATGGTGACAATATGGTAATCCCGGATGGTTTGTAAGAAAATTAAATCCTTTGTTAAAAACAAAAAAAAAAAACTTTTATCAGTTTCAGACTTACTCTCAGAACTACTGAGTTATGGTTGACATAAATTATTAAAAGAATATCTGTAACAAAAGGATAGTAGGACTGTTCACAGGAGAGGGGATGGACCTTTTTTCTGTTTTTCATGTATTTATCGAGCATTATACATTTGATTTTTAGGTTCTCAGTGATTAGCATTGTTGCATTACAGATCCATCCCTTTGGGTTTGAATCCTATATCTGGGCACTGTTTGTGTGAAGTTTGCATATTCTCCTCTTGTTTGAATGGGTTTTTCCTCCCACATCCCCAAAGATATGTGTGTTAGGTTAATTGGTAATGTCAGATTGGCCTCTGACTGTTTCTAAGTTTGGGTGTTCACATGAGTGGGCCCCACTATTTATTGGTGCCCTGTCCAGGGCTTTTTCCTGCCTTGTGCCCAGTGGAAGATATGCTCTAACCTCTCACATGTCTGAACTGGGCAGTATGTAGAATTTTACATTATGTTCTACTAGATTGTCTGTGATTTCAGAATGATATTTCTGAGCTAGTTATTATAACATTGAGATGATATTACGTCCTCCATGCCAGGAGAGGGTGCCAAAATGCAAAGTTTTCTTAATTATAATAAGGTTATGGTGTATGTTTATTTGTTATCCAAGGATTATATAACACTTTTAGTCTGAAAAGGAGTTGGCCAGTTGAATAATTCATACTTCCATTTATGTGTTAATATTGCTGTATGAACTTGTGCCTGTGTCTGTTACAAGTTCTGTTCTACATGTATACTTGTGGGTTCACTGCACTTTGTTTGCTATTCGATTTGTATCTCATCCTTCAACTGCTTTTCTACAATCATTCCTTTTTTACACAGAATTCTCAGAACTTCATTAATTGAGTTCAGATTTATGGAATGTCTTGTCAATATGCTTTTGTTTTTGCTAAATGCTTCACTTATTTCTTATTAATGAAGAAAAAAAACTCATACAATTTTAAAGTGTTTTTGAATAATTCAATATATTAGTAAATTTTAGATTTGATATAAAAATAACCTTTCATCCTAAATTAAATTTAAACCGCATTTTGAAAATATTAAGCACTTTAAAAAGCTTGTGTTGATGACAGTAAATGCTATGCATCAATTAATTCGCTAATCTCACCTATTTTTACCACCACATGAATATTTATTTTTTTCAAAAAGACAGAAAGAAAGGTTTCATAGAAAACAAATATTTTTCTCACTAAATCTCTACAATATATCAGTGTAAATATTTATTTTCATATCATATCAGGCTTCTCTGCAGAAAGGATTTAATCACCTGCTGAAATCTTTTCAAATGATATGAATTAATCGTGACCCAGTGCTACATGAGTCACAGCAAGAAACAGGACGCAAAACACACGCAGACACATTTTCCTGGTCAAAACAGTAACCCTGGGTCTTTTCAAGTTGTGGAAAACATCTGAATAATTACTCAATTCTGTTAACATGCTAGCACATCTGCCTCGTGGCATTAAATGGAGACCACTTTTTCTCAATAGCCACTTAAACTTTGCAATGTGCATAATTTACCAGTAGTGCAAATGCATTGCATGATTATTAGATAAGCTCAAATCAACGGCTCCTTAGCCAAGAGAATGCACTTTAATGAGGGGTTATTGTTTGGAACCTTTTTATGCATTTTTTCCTTTTGCCCTGGACATTTTAAAACTGACTGGAATATATTCTACAGCACATTTTAACAAATGTAATTTTTTAGTGTTAATTCAAAAATGCATTTAACATACAGCTAAATGTTAAAGAAAAGATGGAAAATAAAACAGAAAAACACGTTTGCATAATATTTAATACTCTGCAAAAATGATCTGTAACTATGCACCATTCCTGATTAATTTATGATAGTTACGACAATATTCTCAAACCCACCCAATTCAGGGTGATTGGGGGGTTAGAGCCAAACATATAGATATTATAATGGACTGCTGGGGCTTCCACCCAGCCTGGACGCCTGCATAAGGGAAGGCCTGGGGTAGAGAACTTACACAGGGAATTACCACCCCTGCAACAGCAGAGGGCAGTTACCCTGGCTTAGGACAGTGCCATGGATTTGGAGCTTGGAAGCCCAGCGTTGTTGGGGCCCATGGTCATCACCAGCGGGTGAATGGAGAACAATAGAGCCCTTCATTGCAATACTGTTGCCACACCTGGAAGTGCTGCTGGAAGTAGATCACGGGACACCTGGAGCCCTTCCGTGTGCTCTATAAAAGGAGCCGCCTCACTCCATTCGGGGGGGCTGGAGTCGGGAGGGGGAGGATGATGCTTGCCTGAGGAGGAGTGGAGGCAGAAAGGACTGAGGGGTAAGAGACTGTTTGCTGTATACTTAACTGGTTTGCTGTACTGTGCTTGAGGCTGGCAGGTGGGAAACAGTTTGGGAAGAGTTTTCCACAGCTCAATAAAAACGTGTGTTGTGTTTAAACTTGGTGGTCACAATATATACATTTTAAGGGAAATATAATACCACTCAGGTATGCCATAATGTGTGAGAATTTCCCTTTCAATAACAACAACATTTATTTATATAACACATTTTCACACAGTACTTTCAATACTTCATAATCTTTGGTGCTGGTCTTCAATGATTAAGAACAAGGCAATTGTGTAGTCCCATTTTTTTTGGCCAATGAGGGAATCCTCCTGGTCATCTTTTGGTTGGAGTGGTATGAGTGAGGTTTTGTGCATTCTCTGTGCTTTCACTTCTGTGAAATTTGTCTAGTGCTTGATGACTTGTACTTGCAGTTGCTGCAGTAGTTCATTCATAGCCCCGAGGGTTGTGAGGACCACTGGTTCGCTCATTTCCTTGGAAAATCCTGCTGACTACACCAGTGTTTATGAGAAGACTAACAAATATTAAGAGTTGGGGCACCAGGTTGTGAACCCTGTTTAATGGCAGGTGGTAATGGCAAGGCAAAAGAAACAAAATGAAAGTTTCAACACATAGTTGAAAGGGTGATGTCTTGTTCAGAAGCGAGTCTAAGATGGACTGGTTACTTTTAACATGTTCTTAAGTAGGTCCTGGGCAGAAGCGGCTGGATTTACAAGTGAGAAGCAGAAGTCAGAGCTCCTTTAGTCGTCTATCCTTGGATCTGAGGAAAAGAGAGGTGAAAACACAAAAGGGGCACATTACACACATTACACGACTTCTAGGGATTGGATTATTCATAAATTTCCCCAATCCAGGAAGGCTGTTTATTTAGTACAGCTCCCTATTATATGAGTATGCTCTCTTACCCTGGCTGACAGAGTAAAATTCATGCCAGAGTAGCAGCAGAATATTCAACGTCCATCACAGTTATGAGTGTATAAATTCATTTTTTATTCTTATAATAAAAAAGACCTAAAGTAGCCAGTAAGAAAAAGAAGCTGAGTCTTTACCATTGTCTTAGGTGAACTGGAGACCAGATGGCAACCCTTTATATATATACTAGCTGTATAAGCCCGTGCTGTAAAAAGCCTGGGGTCCTAGAAACTATTGAAATTGTCAGAAAAAAACCCCCGAAATGTAGAGATGTCACGTAATTGAAAGGAACTATTCTGGGCATCTTTCTCCTATGAGGTTATGTTTTGCCGAAGTGCTCACCTCGCTTGTGTATTAGCGGCAGAATGAAAAGTAAAAGAGATACCATTTTGCTGATGTTAGTGGCTAAGCAACTTTGTCTTTCTTCTGAGGTTTTGCTGATGTGCTGGCCCCGCTTGTGTTATTAGCGGCTAAGCAAGTTTTCTGTTTCCTTGGAGGTGGAGCCCTAACCCCGACTCCACCTTTCACTTCCGGGCCAGTCAGACGCACACACTTCCACGCATAGACATTTATATATAAGATAAGATATATATGTATATATAAATATATATTTGTTGTAATCAGTGCAGGACACACCACTGAGCCCCCAAACCCCAGACACATTAATGCCTAACACAGTCTTGGGTTCAAGTAAGGGATCTTTTTTGATCACGAGTATTTTTCCCAAAGTGAACATAGTAACATGCACACAATTATAAGATAAGCAGACATGTTTTCTCTCCTTCCGCCCTCCTGGTGAGTGTCTCCTGCTGCCTCCCTGATTCCATTTTTTAAGCAGGACCCAGGAAGGGTTCCGGTACCATGGTGCATCCTATTGGAAGCACTTCCAGGTCACGTCGGAACCAGGGAGGTCCCCCCCAACAGCACCCTCTACTGGCACCCAAGGACCCCAGCAAGGCTCCAACTCCCATACACTGCTGCGGATGTCCAAAGGACATGTCACATTGGGAATGAAACTGCTCCTAGTTTCTGCTAGTTCATCCTTGTCATCCCACTGTGCTCACCTGGATGTAAGTAGCTAAATGTGTCTACCTACCCTAAAATAAACTAACTCCTATTTAGCACAACATAACAGCGTGTTTTAAATAATAAACAGCAAAACCTACCACTACAGAAACACTGAAAGTTGTGCATTTGCAAAGACAAGAAATGATAATATGATATGATATAATATGATAATATGGAAGCAATGCAATCAGCAACAAAGTCCTGCTTTTTAATAATATAATAGATATTTGAGTGTATTATAGTAATGTTCAATGCATGTTGAAAAAGTAAAGAATATGTTTAAATCACTTGTAGTAAGTATGTAGTAGTTTAGTGAATTACAACTTTTCATGCAGGTGCTAGAAAAATGTATGATGAAGTTATATCCTTCATTCTACACTACTCTCAAGATGACTTCCTTAATACAGAAGTGAGTCAGGAGTGAAAAGTAAAAAGGCACTTTTTCATTGCTGTACATTTTATGTTCAGGAGATAGATTCAACTGAGCATCTGAAAAAAGAGAAATGAAAAATCATATCCTAATATATATATAATTCTTAATTATTCCTTATTTATTAAGTGAAAAGTGAGCAAGTCAACAGTCAAACACATGTAAGAAAATGAAGAAAAGCCTGTGAAGGTAACTGAAAGGGGGAATTAATACGCGTATGACAGCACTACAT
The DNA here is from genome assembly GCF_900747795.2 of Erpetoichthys calabaricus. Classification (NCBI taxonomy): domain Eukaryota; kingdom Metazoa; phylum Chordata; class Cladistia; order Polypteriformes; family Polypteridae; genus Erpetoichthys; species Erpetoichthys calabaricus. Next base: position 180,455,843 of record NC_041399.2, on the reverse strand, counting down.
TCACTCTATGTGAAATGTGTTTCTAATCCCAAGGTTTTCTATATCCATACTGATGTTTAAAATGCTGTGATAGATGCCATTGAGGGAAACCTTAACTGAATTATCAACAACAAATGCAAAGTAAACCCAAAACCTGCAACAATTTTCTAACAATACCCAATTACTACAATTCAGTCTTGGGCGGTACACTGGTAAAGCCGTAGAAGCTGACCTTGGAATTTTTCTAGCAGCACTGTGCTTTAATTAATTAATTTCATTAATTAAGAAAATGGTTAGAATGAAAACCTGCAGCCACTGGGGCCCTCCAGGACCGGAGTTGGGGACCCCTGCTTTAAAATATTACAAAAACCTTCTCAGAGCAGCACCTAGGAAAAGTAAGGAGTTTATTGAGGAATTTATTGCCCCAGTTGGCACTAGTGGAACATTATGGGAGACAGCTGGCTGATCTTTGAATTATTTGTGTTACACAGTTCCAGTGAAATTCACAACACCTAAGCCTCACTAATGTAGATACAAGATGGCCAGTTAGTCACCACTATTAGATGTGGTAATTTACTGTTGGTAGACTTTATTAGGTTCAGGGCTGCCCCCTCTTTGGCTACATGGATATCATGATAAAAATAATACTGTCAGTCCATGGGGTCCTTGCCTCCATGAACCCTATGTAGCCGTTATAGGGCCAGATCTCTCATGCAGCTTCTGAGTTGTCAGTTTCCAAAGGGCCAGCTTATATCTTTAAATGTACTATTTGGGCTCCACTGTCCCTGGTCCCCACAACCTGGCACCTTGAACTTTACCCAGTTGTGGAGGAAGTGATGAACCCTGCAGAGTTCACTTCATGGTGAGTTCGGCAAAATCACAGAAATATTTGGTAACTTTACCAAACTCGGCAAGTCTTTTAATTGTCCCTGTGGGCAAGGAAAGCACCTGCCAACAATGCCGGACCAGTAATTATAGGCAAATATATGATCTGAGCTGTGAAGAGGCAGTGCTAACCACTGTGCCACCATACCAAAAACAACAAATGGCACAGCAGGAAAGATAACTACAAACAAAGTAAAACATATTGCCACAAACTAGCAATTAAGTAAAATTTATACAGTATACAGGTAGTGCAAACTGATTTATGAGTCATTGCAGCCAGAGACACAGCTCGCTCACCAGCCATAATGTTGTGTCGATATAAGGGAAGGGGGAGCTGGCTGAATGTATGCACAATTAGCCATGCTGCGTGGTGAAGAGTCAAAACAAACCTTAAACCCTTTGAAATAATAGTAATGACAAATGATTTGTTAATATTTACAAGGTTATACTATCTTAATGAAGAAAAAAGTATGGAGCAATTGTATAGATTGACTGGATGCTGCTGGCATGTCTTTTTTGTTTCCGTATCTGTATATATATCTATGCAGATACTTGACACTTTTTTACAGTATGAACCTGTGAAAGTTCTGTGCATGGTTGCTACAGCTCTGTAATGCCACAAAGCATCATGGGGCTCTAGGAATAAAAAGAATAGAAAATTTCCAGGTAAATATTTGCTGTGAAAGCCACTTTGCTGAAATTCATTGATCAACACTACTCACTAACATCAAGCATTATCAATGCTAATGTGTGGTACTTGTGGAATAAAGTGAAAAACTGTTAAATCTTCTTCTATAATATGCTACCGTGACTGTTCATTTGTCTGTCATCTATAGCTCGCAAACCGTTTGACCAATTGACCTGAAATTTGGTGCACAGGTACTATGTGACCTCTACTGTCCGCTTTCGGGGTGATGATTTTTATTACTCTTTTTATTTTTATTTTATTTTATTTTTGAATCAACTCTCGGTAGCGCAGCAGGGCGGCTGTGCGGTGCATGTGTACGAGACGCCATTCTCATTACCTCCCACCTTCACCGTCACTTCCCCTACCTCTCCAATATCTTAAATCATTCTTGAAGCAGATAGGTAGAGGGCATCATCGCTACCACCTTCGCCATCACTTCTTCTACCTCTTCATATCTTAAATCATTCTTGAGGCAGATTGAAGATTAAGTGCCATCTTAAGTGAAAAATTAAGGAAAATGTACTAAGTTATTGCAACACCAGCACTGACTTAATCAGTTTTAACATGAAAAGATGCCAATGACAGAAGAGAAGAAGCGGGCCGCTAGGGTGGAGAAAAGAAGAGCTGCTCAGGAAGAAGCAAGCGCATCAACCTCTGAGCAAACAAATGCTAAACATACAGAGAAAGAGGATGAAAAGTGTAAGTCAAGTGTATTCACTGCATGTTATCATGCAGTACGCCGTTACTGGTATTATAATAAATAAATGGGTGTTGTAATGGCTTCTGCATAAGTACGTGGTTGTATATTATGAACAATGATGTCATGTTTGAAAGATTTGCTTTTGGTTGAGACCGCTGATTGTATCGCATAACAAAAAAAAATTCTGCAGGCTTCTAGAGGTATGGCAAGGCGATTATGTGAAGGGAACACATATCCCATCCTCTAATATGTTTGAGAACCATAATAAACTGGCTTTTCTAGTCATATTAGTTTATTGGAAATTCTTTTTAGGAACACAATGTCTATATTATTATATTAGCATGATTGGATTTTTGATTGAAATGTACATAGTTGTGTTCTATCTTACTGATACAAGCCACATAGGAAACAGTTTGACCTCCAGCTTGGGGTGAGTTTTGTGTTTAACTTATGTACTCCTCATACATGATAAGCAAACAAATATGTTTTTCTTTGACATTAAAAATGCTACCAAAACTGAATATTAAAGTTTTTATATATTGTAAAAACTTTTTTTTATTTTATTAAATGTTATTTTGTGTTTTATTTTTAATTGTATTTTATTTATAAACGTACACTGTTCTGATAATTCTGTATACTGTAAAATATATAATGGAACTATTGTACATTTTGGTAGCATAGTGGTGTAGTGTTTAGCGCTGCAGCCACATGATTTTAGTATCCTGGTTTCGAATCCCACACCTAGTCGTTGTCTTTTTTGGAGTCTGCATGTGAGTTTTCCTTAGGATGATCAGATTTTCCCAACAAGTCATGTAGAGTACCTTGAGTGGCAATTGCAAATTAGGCCCATATGGGTGTCGGTGAGTTTAAATGAACTCTGTGATGTAGTAGCTCTTAGTCTAGGATTTGTTCTGACCTTGTGCCCAAAGCTTCTGAAGTAGGCTTCAGCCCCTTGTGGCACTGAATTGGACTAGGCAGATCTGAAAATATTACATCATGTAACACCTAACATTTGCTTACTGTATTACCTTTCAGCAAATGAAAGATTTCACCCATTCCAGCTACTTTGTAACCCATTTAATTAAGTTTGGGGTCATAGTTTCAGAAGCTTGTCCCAGCAGCATAATTTCACCCTCTGTAAATGTGACATATTTTTTCCTGAAATAGCTGACATATTTTGTGTCCCTTCCAATTTCAGAAGCCCTCCCTTCACACGTTTGGCTTCCCCCATATTATTGCTGTACATTGTTTAGAGCTGCAAAATTTTAGCACTTTTTTCTCTCATTATCAGTGTTTTCTTCATTGTGATGCTGTGGTTGTCAGCTCCTCACAGCTTTTCTCAGTTTAATATGCAAGAGCAGTCAGACAGCAAATTTGATCCTCTCATATGAAAGCTTATGGAAATCCCATCTTCACCTCAGCAGCTGATTCACAAGAAGTCACTGCATCCCCACATAATGAAGGTGTGTTTTAGAATAGAATTACAGAAACCAACAACATGAAACTGTTGCAGTAAAGCATCTCTTCCCCACATTTTGTGACAGTTTTTTTGTTTGTTTTAGAAAAGTGCTAAAAGGTTTCTTAAACACTTGGGGATTCGCGTCTTGATTAGATGTGCAATTTCTTGCATTCAGAATCAAGTTTGAACAGAATTCCATCTACCAGCCCACACAGTTCTGGACCTTTTACCTTCAGTAATGAAAATAATTTCCAATAAAAACAACAATGTGCACAAAAAGATCTGTCACTTTGTGTGAGAGTTACGAACAAGAATTCTGTTTATTTTTTAAGCTGAAAGTGACCCCCCCCCAGCCCAACTCCCCCCCATCTTTATAGAAATATTTGTTTTCAATGGCACACACCATCTGAAGGTTTTCCTGAAATGCCAAGATACTTGGATGGGCTTCTGCTTTCCTAATCAGCATAATCAGCATGGCAGTTGGTGGCCTCTGTTGTTGAGACAATGCATGGCTTGTATTTTCTGCAGCCCATAGGTGTCAACAGTTTTTCCATGTTACAGGGTGGCATTCCGCCCCTGGCAAGAAAGTCTGAATTTATAAAAAATGTCCATTTGAGAAAATGTTACGATGCATTTGCCTTTACTGCTCAATGCTCATTGTTGTACTGTACTTTCAGTCCCAAACAAGTGGGAGTCTGAGTTATAATATCATACAACAACTAAGTCTTTTTACTGGCTCTATAAAATTCTTGTTTTGATGAGTTAGCACATAAAACAGTGACAGGCAGGCAGTCAGTTTGCTGATTGCAGCTCTAATATTTGTTGTCAAAAAATGACTTTTTCCTAACCCATGGAGTTCATCACTTGCATTTCAGATTACAGCCTCATGAGGAAGATTTTTGTTTGGATTCTTTTATGTATAAATCTGGTGGATCTATTTTACCACTATTACACCCTGCCCCCTATTTTCAAAATAGACAGGAGCCAAAGTAGGACAGCAAAATTTCCGGAACTGCCGTCAGATTTCATTTGTGACACATGCCCCTTTAGAAAGTGCAGGGTTTCCCAAGACATCTCATGGAAGTGAGTAAAAGCTCACCCACTTGTAAAATTATAAAGCCTGGGCCTGACTTAAATGGCATGCATTATACAAAAATGTGTCAGATAAAGCTTTTTGTAAGTACAGGACTCTTTTGCTGTTTGAAACTGTACAGCTTTGTAGGTCACTGAAAATTATTGTAACTCTTAACATGGTGTCTTAACAGTATGTGATTTTGAAGTTGATGATGTGTTTCCTTGTTGATAGTTTTGGACAAAGCCTTATCCTTTTTCCTTACATTAGCCTTTTAGTTATTTCTTTAAAACAGGGGTCCTCAACTCTGGTCCTGGAAGGCCCCAGTGGCTACAGGTTTTCATTCTAACCCTTTTCTTAATTAGTGCCCTGTTTTTGCTGCTAATTAACTTCTTTTGAATTAATTTTAATTGACTTGTTTTTGAAGATTTGTTCCCCTGAATTTCTATCATCGTTCCACTGAATTGCTTCATTTTTTTCGTCAAATGGCACCCCAAAAGAAATGACATGTGAAGTGAGTGAGCCAACAGAAGACCAGCTAAGTCAGGGCCTGAAATTTCACTCCAACCAGTTGCTTAATTAGGCTCTAATTCTTGTTTTTAATTAAACCCATTCTTTAGTTCCATGGCTTGTTGCTGCTCTTATTGTGCAATAACAGACATTTCTGAAATTGTTGATTTTCTCTTTTCTAAGAGCAATGTTAAAATGTTTTGGGGACCTGAGCAGATCAGCATTCCTGAGACCTTCACCTTTCTTTATTTTCAGATATTTTATGATGGGCACAGTTTGCTGGTCATGTTTTGGTTCATTTTGTATCTCATTATTGTTTGGCTGTGAATTAAGGAAAAAGAAACAATTAAGGGGTCTGAGTCTTCAAGAATCATCAACAACAAATGCAAAGCAAACCCAAAACCTGCAACAATTTTCTAACAATACCCAATTACTACAATTCAGTCTTGGCCGGTACACTGGTAAAGCCGCAGAAGCTGACCTTGGAGTTTTTCTAGCAGCACTGTGCTTTAATTAATTAATTTCATTAATTAAGAAAATGGTTAGAATGAAAACCTGCAGCCACTGGAGCCCTCCAGGACCGGAGTTGGGGACCCCTGCTTTAAAATATTACACAAACCTTCTCAGAGCAGCACCTAGGAAAAGTAAGGAGTTTATTGAGGACTTTATTGCCCCAGTTGGCACCAATGGAAAATTATGGTAGACAGCCGGCTGATCTTTGAATATTTGTGTTACACAGTTCCAGTGAACACCTAAGCCTCACTAATGTAGATACAAGATGGCTAACTAGTCACCACTATTAGATGTAGTAATTTAGCATTGGTAGACTTTATTAGGTTCAGGACTGCCCCCTGTTTGGCTACGTGGACATCAGGATAAAAATAATACCGTCAGTCCATGGGGTCCTTGCCTCCATGAACCCTATGTAGCCGTTATAGATCTCTCATGCAGCTTCTGAGCTGTCAGTTATCAAAGGGCCAATTTATATCTTTAAATGTACTATTTGGGCTCCACTGTCCCTGGTTCCACACAACCTGGCACCATGAATTTTACCCAATTGTGGAGGAAATTTGCCTGGCTCTTGACAACTCTCTTTGTCTGTCATTCTCTATGACAAAAAGGTTAGGAGTCATTGGAATGACTTTAAGTGTGTCCTGAATGCGTAGAAGGAATATTACTTCTAGATTAATAAAAGTAAAGCATTGTCAAAATTGTTTAATCCAGAAAGCAACACAGGATGCAAGGAAAGAATTTAATCTGTTCAAGGCACCAGATAATCTCTGGGACCAACCACACATACACACTCAAATGATGCCAATTTACAATTACAAATTACTATAAGCTGCAGGTCTTTGGGGATATCAGGAAGAAAGCCAGAATACCCGCAGAAATACTTACACAGACAACATGGTAGAACATTTAATCTTAAAGTAAACAATGACCAGGTATGAGATTTAAACCTAAGGCGATGGGCCTGTGAGGCAGCCTCATAAACCACTGTGCATCTCAGAACAAAAGGAATTTAACAAATTTTGAAGTTCTTTTTAAACTGAGCTATTCAGACACACTTCATGTCTGTTTTCTTAAACATACAATTAAAATGTACTTTCTGCATTGCTGTTGTGTGGAATTTAAAAGAAGCAAGAAAAGGTAAGGTGTATATTTGACTAGAAATACTTGATGATCATGGCAGCAGAGAGTGACAACATACTGTAGGTTGGTCACATACAATATGCAAGTATGAACTTCACTGTACCCTTACATGTGACAGTAAGCTTGAAACTGAAGTATTATGTTTTTTAATTTTTCAGGGTTTTTTTTTTTGCATTTCTTTCGACTTTAATCAAGATGAAATGATAAGCAATGCCTGGAAAGATACTGTATTATGCCTCTTAGCCTTATAGTCTAATAAAACATTTAAAGCTCTCCAGTTACAAATGCAAGATCATTTTCTTCCTGTCTCCTCTATTTTTTTTTTAAAGTTCTACCAACCCAAATACCTCATTGTTATTTTTTTAGGTTTTTAAAACATACAAGTAAGCTGCCATTTTAACTATTATGTGTGTCCCCCTTCACATCACACAAGTTTTACGTTTTGAAGACTCCCTAATGTCGGCCCACTGTTTGCTTTTACTCCTCTCTAATCAGCTATTTTCTTGAGGTGTGCAAACAGCTCAAATATGCAGACTAATATTTGAATTTGAGCCAAACAAATACATGATTAGCATTCTGTGTCATTCAGCTCCAAACCATTTTCATCACTCTGCAAGTTCTCACCGACAATCCATAATTACCTGTAAAATCTAGCAAACGGAACTGAAACCCTGCTTTCAAGTATTACCAATGTTCATTTCTTGGCTCCTGTTATTGAGAAGTTAATATGTTTGTGTGCATGTCAGTCTGGGTTGCTGCATTTGTACTCCATGGCTCTTGTGTTCTACACGATATCTTCTGTGCAGAGTCTATGTATCTATTCTATGTTCATGAGAAAGTCCTACTTGGTTAACTAAGACAATAAACACAAGTACTTGTAAATGTTCATGTTTACTGAAATGAGTCTTCTAAGCAGTATTGATATGACATAATTCTGGTAAACCAGAATTACAAAAGCAATGAATTGTCTAATTCAATACAAATAGCAAGTATCTTGTAAGCCTGCACAAGGCACAACTATGTCTTTATTATTTATCACATTTATTATTAGTATGCTGTTGAGCAATTTATGAAATTTGGAGGACTGAAAAGCTGCCTACTGTTCAAAAAATAAATTAGAGATAGTTGTGCAGTAAGTGAAAGTGAAGAGGAATCCAGTTTGTCTGCTTTGCAAATAATGGTTCTTTAGAAACACACTTTTCTCAAAACACCACATTTGAGCTGTTTACATTTGCTGAAGGATACCTCTGTAATCACAAACTTAAGCCAGAGTTACGCAGTTTATCATCTGAATTGACTGAAACCTTTCAGCAAGATTGTGCAGAACAGAATTCTTCTGAAACAGAATCATTGCCTTAATTTCAGGTCAAAATGGTCACGGTCATTTTCCTGATGCTCACCAGTGCCTTCAGTTGTAGTTCTACTGTATATGCATTGGGTCTGAGCCAGAATCATTTAACTTAGTTGTAAATGTGCAATTCCCCTTAAATGTGAGTGTGAAAAGACATGGACAGAGCACATTCAAGAACATGGGACCTCTACTCCAGTTAATGTTACACCAAAGTGGTCTTATTTAGAAACAAACATATCATTAAAAAATAATATTACAAAATTGCATTAATACAGGCCAACATGGCACCACAGTCATTAGTGCTGACGCATCACAGCCCCAGTAGACTGGATATGAATCCTAGCCTGGGCTATTATCTGTGTGGAATTTCTGTAGTTTCCTCATATCGGCACGTTTTTGGTACAGGTGCCCAGGTCTTCTTCTTACATCCAAAAGATACAGTAACTGGATGATTTTAATTAGGTACATTAAATTGGCATAGGTGAGTGAATGAGTGTTGTCTGTGATGGACTAGCTAACTACCTGTGGTTAGTTTGCGCCTTAGATCTGATGGTTCCTGCCACATGACTCTGAACTGGATTAAGCGGATTCTAAAATTAATATATTCATACATTATCTTTAATCTGGACTGTCTGCTTAGTAAATATATGCAACATTCATACTTGTGAAGCCACGCCCACACAGGAAGACTTAAATTAAATACATGTGAAAACAACATGAATTAAATGGACAATTTATAAATTATTCTAAAAATATGTAATCATAAAATGATGTTAATGCCTTGCATAAAGAATTAGTAATATCCTTTATTCCGTGCATTGGATCACCTTCAATGTTGTAACCTCAATAATGGCATTGTAGAATAGTATGTGTTGCCAAGAGTTTTCAGAAGGAGCACTAATTTGCGTTTTCTGTTTAAAGGCCTGTTGCATATATTGCTGACTTCAAATTCTTTAAGTGCGTGTTTTACTGTTAATAACCTTCAAAAGAAGCCTAGCCAATGAAGAACAGAGTCCTTGCATGTGCCAAGCATGTGCTACAACAACATTTGGGTGCTCATGGCTTTTCCTTGCATAAAATAGTTTGAAATAGATCAATGATCGCAACTGGAGCTCATACCAGCAGCACAAAATAGATGTCAGGAATCATCTCTGAAATTTACATCCATACATACCCAAGGACATGCGAAATATTACAAATGACTCTTTTATTTCATAGAGCTCATTTGGTTAGTTAATAGCTAAGTCATTCCAATATTTCACCACAGCTCAGTTTAAAGGCTGTCAGAGTCTATGATTCAAGTTTACAACTCAGTAGTTTGTTCCAAATTTCCCCAACCATTTGTATGAAGAGCGGTTCCTTTTTGACAGAGCAATGCACTTTTTACTTGAAATTATGCTGAATTAACTTTGTCAAAGTCTTTGAAAGTTTTGAAGACCAAGATAATGTAACCACATTGCATTCTATGCTCAAACCTAAATTCTATATTCTTTTAGTCTACAGTATCAGGGTATGAAGTGCCCTTTAGTCTCATGATGCACCTGTTTGCTGCTCTCTGCACAGCTTCATTAAGCTTCCATGTCTTATTTGTAGTGGCAAGTGTTGCATTCAATTTTTGAGATTCACATTGTGGAATTTGACCATAATGACTCTTGATTACGATTGAACAGATTAGACTAGATTATATAAGCTTTATTAACCCCATGGGGAAATTCAGATGCCTACAGCAGCAAAAACTAAAAACAACAAGGATGCAGACTCACAGGACAAATAATACAGCCAATAAATAAATACATAATAAATAAATGTATATTGTGCAGATATTTCAAAATTAATGAATACACCAGGAGGAAGCATTAAATCACCTGATAGCAGTGGGTAAAAAAGACCCCCAGAGGCAGTTCTTAGCACACAATGGGGAATGGCCCTGTGGCTAAAAGTGCTCCAAGAGTGTGCCTCCTGGAGGGGATTTTTCATAATGGTATCCAATTTTGCCACCATCCCTTTTTTACCACAGCAGCTTCCAGTGTGTCCAGGGTTTGCGCTATAATGGAGCAGGCTTTCCTGATAAGTTTGTTCAAGCATTGTGCTTATTTAGACCTCAAGTTGCATTCCCTGGAGACTGCAGCGTAGAACAATACTCTGGTTACTATGGACTGGTAAAATATTTCCAGTGGCTTGCTGCATACATATAAGAGATGAGTCTCATCTTTAAGTTCAGTCTGCTCTGACCCTTCTGTTGTCAGACCAGTCCAGTTTATTGTTTATGTGAACCACCAGGTACTTGCACCTCTGCACCACTTCCATGTCCTCCCCCTGAATGGTAACTGATCTCAAGCTACTTGACATGCCACCAGTCCACCACAAACTCGTTTGTCTTGCTGATGCTAAGTTGCAGGTTGTTGTCCCTGAACCACAAGACAAAGTCCTCCACAGTCTTCCTGTACACTGACTCATCTCTATTATCAATGGAGCCTATGATGTAGGAGTCATGTGAAAATTTCTGTAGATCACAAGTGCTGCTATTGCCCTGGAAGTCTGTTGTGTAGTAGGTAAATAAAAAAGCAGACAAGAGAGTTCCCCAAGGTGCTCTAATATTACACACCACAATTTTTGACACACAGTCCCTCAGCCTCACAAACTGCTTTCCATTGATCAGATAGTCCATAATCCATTACATTGTGGGGCATCAAAATTCAAAGCCTTGAATGATTTCCCCAGTTGATGAGGCAGAATGATGTTAAAGGCCCTGGAAAAAAATCAAAGAGAAGATACTACTATTTTTAATAAAATTGTATTCCATTTTTTAATTTTTTCTGCATATTGTATGAAGGTATGAGAATGCTGGCTAGATGAAAACTTCTAAATCCTTTCAGGGATTATTTCCAATTGGTTAGTGTTATCCATGTTATATTTATAATTAATATTCCTTTTACTTGCATGCAGAATTTTGCCAGAAACACATTAGTATTTAATTTCTGATGTTTACATGTGGGTTAGTTGTATTATTAATTTTTTTTTCATTCTTTCAGTGATGCCTACAAGTGTGTTGTGTGATACTGGCACAACTGCGGATCAAAAACTGTGGCACGCAGAAGAAATTGTCCGAAGCTTGACACAATTGAAGAGAACACCTTGATGATAGACTAAGCACTTAAACAACAAATTAAAAGATAATGAAAATCAATTAGGGAAAGATTATTGGTTTTGACTTTAACTTAGTTTCGAGGTTTGGATTCTGGTATCATTCTAGTAACTTGTTGAAAGCTTAGCAATGATTTATGTGTAACGACTCTGTTCAGTGTGCCTACTCCTGAAAAAACCTACGCTGCTCATTATAGCATTTGTTCCCAGGGCCTCCTGTTTGTCCTATATAACATGATACCATTCACATTCTCCTTCAAAAGTCAAGTTAGACTTGTGTTCAAGGTTGACTAGGTAGATCTGAATTGTTTTTCCTGTCTCACGGGTATCCTCTTTCCCTTCACTTTTGGTGTCATCTGTAAATTTCATTAGTTAATTTGCCATATATATTATATGTCACCAAAATAAATTAGATAAGACAGCAGGCAGCAGACATACTCCTGAAAGACTCCACTGCAGACCCGACTCACATGGAGGACCTTCTCCTTACTCTATCTGTACTCTGCCTCTCGTCCATAAAGCCATCCCACAAGCCATTATTATAAGGAACTGCTGAAGTCATTTACTGTTTCTTAAGTATTAAATTATTCAACTATTCTGTTTAAAGAAATCAAACTATTTCCCTTTTGAGGTCTCGCAGTCTGTCCTTTGAAGTAGTTTTTCCATAAATGTATTCTTCTTTTTATAGCTATACATTTCACTTCTTACATTTAACAGTTATAAAGATTATTTTTAATAAATACAAAGATAAATTTTGGTTTTGAGATCTCAAGAACAACTCTCATGTGAACTGATTTCAGCAATGTATTTATTAATATCTTGTATATTAGTGCTTTTCACTTCTTTCAGCACAGTTCATTGTTTTGGATCAAGCATAAATGTTTTTGTTAGTTTTAAGCACATTTATAGTTAACAACCCTCTTCATGAGTATTTCTAATTATGTCATCTTTATACATGGTCCAAAGATTAACTGTCCCAAATCTGGAAAGGATCACTTAACATGTAAATCATTTGGACAGAAGGTTTCTGAAAATAGGTCCATTACATGTGACAATACATCAACTCCATGGCAGACCTACTCTTACCATTGACATGGAGGATAGAAAGAAAGTGGAAACAACTTAATTGAAATGAGGTACTGATGAGTAATAAGAAACAACCTCAGCACCTTCCCTTACAAGAGTATGCCATGTTAAACTATTGAGTCTTCAGTCTTGATTTTAATGTTGAGACTACCAGGGATCTTCTCTAATGTTGGTAGGCTGATTTTTCCAGAAGTTGAGTACCCTATTGCCAAAGACTTCACCTACTCCATTAGTTTTTTTTCATCAGAATATTAAGGAAGCCTGTTTCTTGAGATTGCAGTATACAAAATGGGGAACAGGCACTAGCAAGTTTAGAAAGGTAAGGAGGAGATGAAGCATTTACATCTTCACATGGAAGACTTTAAAATCAGTTCTAAACTTAAATGGAAGCCAGTGGAGTGATATGATGACTGCAGTTACATGTTTATACTTGTTAGTTCTAGTTATGATCCTTGCTGATGCACTTTGTATTAACTTCAGAGTAGTAAGTGAATGACTCAAACTGTCTATCCATAAAGATGACAATAAATAAATCTGCTTAAGACAAATGAATGAACTAGCTCTTCAAGTTTCTGTAGTCCAAGAAACCATTTCCAGTAGTTTTTATCTGAAGAAAAGACATTTTAGAAAGTGCAGGAATCTGATGACTGAAGGTGAAATCCATGTCAAACATAGCACATGTATTCAGCTAAACTAAAATTCATATTTTTTCAGTTGAGTGTTTAGTAGCCATTGAACTGCAACCAACTAAACTTCAAATTTTTTTACAAATATTAATAATAATTATGGAACTGAATGGGTAAGTAATATTTGGTTTGAATGATAAATGCACTGCGGAGGGTTGGCACCCTGCCCGGGATTGGTTCCTGCCTTGTGCCCTGTGTTGGCTGGGATTGGCTCCAGCAGACCCCCGTGACCCTGTGTTCGGATTCAGCAGGTTGGAAAATGGATGGATGGATGATAAATGCAGCAGAGTGTTACCATCATATGAATGAATTATGTCAAAATATATAGAAAACAAAACTGGTCGCAGTAGTGAGGACTTCTGCATGTGTTGAAAATAATTTGGCGAGTATGATTTAAACCAATTTTTCCCATTTTGCATTTCCATTTCCTTACAGAGAATTTAGGTTTTCTCAAACTCTTTGTTTCCTTTTCATATTTAACTAGGCTAACCAGATTTTAATAGTCCCAAAATGGGACACGACTTAAAAATCAAGTGATCACATATGGACCAACAAATATTTTAGACATTCATTAAAGATCATTCTCTTTGGAGTCTCATGCATGTTATTAGAACAAAAAAGTAAATTGAACAGCTGAAGTTCGGGTGCTGCCAATTAAAAACTGGACAATTTGTTATATTCAAATTAATAAACAGGATGCAAGACAATTAAACGGGACAACTGGTCACCTTATATTTAACAGAACTATAACAAGATTAATCATGTCTCTTTCTCTTATGTTACATTTGTTTTCAAGAAAGTGGAATACACTACACTTTAAATAAGACCTGATAAGGATGCAGTCTTTTAATGTGTGCAGTCAATTGTTTAGAAAGTTGAAATATCTCATTAGCATGACAATGATAATTTGTCTCATTTTGTTAGAAAAGATGTTTTTACTTCACTTATCAAAATTCAATGCCAATTGCAAACTCAGTAAATCTCTCGATTTCTCCAATAATAATACAACCAACAGTGATTCAGATAAGCCAAGTCAATTTAGAGCTCTCAATTAACACCAATGAATACATTTACTAATGGATACATTACTTCAAAAAGGGGAACACAGAACAGCATACATGAGATACGTAATCAGGAGGGAGATGAAGGACCCTAGCCTTGTAGATAGAAAAATAGAGAGAGAGAGAGATGGAGATCAAGGAGAAAACAACAGTGGTTACAACACCTCCTGGCCACAAGGGGCATTCAGTTCCAGAATAGAAAGCATGGGATAATTTAAATTAAAGAGTGCAGGGTGCTAGAGTGCTGCCCTTACAGACCAATGCAGGGATACCAGTGTTGTGTTTTGTATATAGTTTTGTCTATTTTGGGGTTTTGACATGGGAGGATTGCATTTCTGACAGTTTTTCATGATTGAAGTTGAATTAACAAAGTTGTTTTGCTACCGTCATGCTTTTCTTTTCCATGACATTTGGAATTTCTCACATGATCTCTTTCATTGTAGATGAAAGTTGTCACCATAGCAATGTTATAAATATAGTGGTGATCACACTGTGCGTTATTCCCCAGTGGATAAAAAAATCAAGAAGCTTTAGTGTGATTTAGCTTATTTTTCAGGAAATTGCTAACGTTAGTATTGTGTTCTGGTCTTTGACTTTCATTTTGACCTCATCATCTTTCCCTTGACTCTGGTGGCCTAGCTGTTTTTGATCTCTCGGTTTTAAATCTTTGCTTTACCCGACTATGTCTTCATGTTGTGATTCACCTCCTGGTCTTTCGACTCTCACAATAATCTACAGGCATTTTGTGTCTCATAATAGCCAGGAGCTGCTTGAGGACGTTTTACCCTTGTGTCCTTAGAAGGCTCCCCTCTGTATGCAGAAGCCATTCCTAGCATTTGCTGAAAGTGACCATAGCTTAACTCCCCAGATGAGGACACTTGAGTGCAGGTTGGAAGAGAGATGAGGGATTGAAAAGAGTAGAGAGAAAGGTAGAGATGTGACATGAAGTGGGAAGGGTCATGATTTTGTTTGGTACCTTAAAGGAGCAAGTTAGTTAGATTCTGCTCCAGCCACACATGGTTACAAGAGCTGTTGAGGAATCCTAAGAGACGTAAATATTCTTCTTTTTTCACTTTGAGTCCTTCTTTTTATGTATTCCTCCCTGTACTTATTTTTTAATAACAATGCTGTTTTATTTCCATTTTGCCTTCATGGTATTTTTCAGGGTGCTGCAATAGCTAAGAACCTACCACAACCTATCACCCACCCCTAGCAAACAAACGTCTATAAACAGTCATCATTGTTAAACTACTGATGATATATACTGTACAGTAGCTACATAAAAACTTCAAATATTGCAAGAGCTAGTTTGAAGTAGTCTCAAATAGCAAGTATCCAAAAATAACCAAAAACTACTACAATCTCCCTAAAGATCTACATGACATAATTGACAAAGTTTTTCTCAGCCATCCCAGTCACACGCCTGAATTGTGGGAACAGTATTGAAAACTGGATTATGCAGTATATGATAAATAGCTATTAAGAACATCCAGGGAAAGCTGGCATGGCATGTGATACTGAATAAAAAAATCTTTCCAGGTTAGCCACAATGTCTTACATAAACATAGGTTGAAAGGATAATCTGCAGTTTAAAGTTTGCAGAGAAAAATATAGGCATGGGGAAGAAATTAACTGCATTATTTGTAGTGTAAAATCAAAAAGTAATGGGCAAACAGTTGTCATTTAATATGACATATTTCTTTTTGGGTAAAAATAATATTTACAGTAGATCTATGTGTCAGACTCTGTTTAGGAGGGAAATGTAAAAATATAGAGATTTCACTGTGTGTCAAAGCGGGAAAACTCCTGTCATGAACAAGTACTTTAAAGGCTGCTGCAAATTAACCTGGAGCCTGTCTGCCAAATTCCTACCCAAACTAACATTAAGTTTGCCACATAGACTTTATATCCTGTTTTAGTGGAACTATTTAAATACTGTACTTCCTTACATATGCTTACTATCATTAATGTTTGGCGATCTCAATCAGTGGTTCCTGATGGGTTAAGAAGTCCTGCTGACTAAACAAAGCCTGATTCCAAACTAATTCAAAGTGTAAATAAGAGCAGTTATTCACAATTATTGCTTGTTGTTCAACAACAAGGCTGCTCAAGCAAGGGCAGTTTGTAAGATAATGTGAAAGCTCATGCATTCTTTTAAATTTCAGCACTGCTTCTTACTTTTGATGTTCATATGAAATGTTCATATTTTCTTATTTCATGAAAATTAAAGCAATGCTGTATATTTGGATGTGTCATTACATGTTAAGTAGCCTTCAGATGCCTTATAAAGATGCTGAGCAGGTTTTGTTTTTTCTTAATGTATATGCATAATGGCAGATGGCAGTACTAGGCTGGGATCAGAATCTTAAAAGTGATTTAATGTAATCTGTTTATGTAGGTACTATACTGTATCACATCCACATACTGTGTATTCATAAACATTTTTAAACCAAATCGGCTGTGGGGAATTATGTTAAGTTATCTTGGCACTATGGTGGCACAGTGGTTTACAGTACAGTACAGTACAGTTCAATGGCTACTAAAAACTCAACTGAAAAAATATGAATTTTAGTTTAGCTGAATATATGTGTTATGTTTGACATGGATTTCACCTTCAGTCATCAGATTCCTGCACTTTCTAAAATGTCTTTTCTTCAGATAAAAACTACTGGAGATGGTTTCTTGGACTACAGAAACTTGAAGAGCTAGTTCATTCATTTGTCTTAAGCAGATGTATTTATTGTAATCTTTACGGATAGACAGTTTGAGTCATTCACTTACTACTCTGAAGTTAATACAAAGTGTTACAGACATATTGTCCTTGTGTCTTGTCGTATGTGTGATGCGAGTGAGAATATGCATGTGAATGATTCTGCCTTGAGTGGAATTAACCCTGTGTCCAAGGTTGGTGCCTGCTGCTAGATTGTGGTGTGCCATGTAAGACACCACATTTCCTATATTGGAATAACTGTGTTCTGTAACATAATTATTAAAATACTATCATATATTAAAGTCCAGATTAAGACCCCCCAACAGAGAAACTATCCCCATCAGGCACATGCATTTCCAAAAGTTTATATCTGGTCAACTTTGCCTTCCCTTTTTGTCCATTTGTGTATTAATATTGCTGTTACAAACAAATCAATGAGCGCAACATTACTTCTACAGTAAATCAACTTTCTTCAGTTAATGTGGACCAGTCTTATGACAATTGTGAAAAACAGCAATATGTAGCTGAGCATTATGGGGTCTCATATTAGCACCAAACAAAATAAAAGACTATATAGTGATTTCTTCATTCAGGTTTGGCATTGAAGTATCTTACAGTATCTCCTGCACTGGCCTCGTTGTCCTCCATATTCTTGTTCACATCTATGTTACCTGTGTTATCAGACTTCAGATTGTTGCTAGAAGCGGCAATATTATTTTATGACTCTTAGCTTCAAACGCGGCAGTTACAGCTTGTAGAAATCACCATTTACTCTTTTCGTTTTTTTTCTTGTATTTCGTCAAAGTGGTCTCTTTTGCTGATCTCTTCAGTTTTTCCTTTGCTGCACCACTGGGCTCTCGCTTTGAATGACTGTTCATTTTGTCTTTTTCTATTTTGGAGCTTGGTAATACAGGTAAAATTCCTTTACAACGAACTGCCAAGAACGTAAAAAATATTTGTTGTAATGAAAATTTCGTAGTAATGATATTCTGTATTAGTCACTATTGTGCTTTCTTTAACTTGAGTCCAGGCGTTTGCAAACATTTCAATAGCTTCTTTTGCGTTAATTTTAATCTCCTCCTGTCTACAAGTTATGCTGATGAGAATTTTTCTCAGCATTTCCTTGCAATAATACACTTTCAGGGTGTGAATGATGCCTAAATCCAATGGCTGAAGCACTGCTATGCAATTGGGTGGGAGGAATTCAACGCAAACATTATCTAAATGTGGAAGCATGTTATGGGCAGCACAGTTCTCAATGAGCAGCCGAATCATCCTTTTCTTCTTCTTCATATTGTGAGGTTTCTGAACTCTTTTGGAACCCATCCCCCACACCCCACCCAACGGAAACGACATGCTGAAGTGCGTCCTAAAGTGCGATTGCCCTGTCTGTGGAAGATTGTCCGTTGTTGGGACAGGGCAACAGCAGGCTCACAGTACTGCAGTGAAGCACCACTGAAGCAAATCCTAAAAGATCGTGGTTGCGCTATAAGTCCCTGTCTTGCACCCCAAAACACGAGGCTGAGACTCAGTACTTCAGCAAAACCAGCTTTATTCAGCTTGAAACAGGAACAGCAGGGTTATTTATTGTAGCGGGATGTGCCACTCTACTATACACAGACACAGCAGTCAGGCAGGGTTGTGACTAGGCTAGTGGCCAAGTAATACTGTTCCCTGCATTTACAATGTTCCTTGCATCACCCATCGAGATCTTTTCTGTTTGATTCAGTGGCGAGCCGCTGCAAAGCTGTGAGCCTGCTGTTGCCCCGGCAGCGGATAAACAGTCTTCCACAAACGCGATGATCGCACTTCGGGACACTCTTCTGTGTGTTGTCCAGTTGTGGGAGGTCCCAAGACAGTTTAGAAACCTCACATTTTCTTGAATGAGTGCTGCATTAATAGGAACGTTTCTTGAACAAGCATCACTGAACCACATAAAAACTGCTTTTTCAACGTATTCAGATGCAGCAGTTCGCATACATTTGCAACCCAAGATTTTCTTCATTTTTTGCTCGGTCTTTCAAGAAAGTTGACAGTGTCGATGGCGAAAGTCCAAATTCACTGGCAACATCTTTTTTCTTTTTGCCGGAATCGAGAGCCGCAAAAATGTGAAGTTTTTTTTCTAATATTAACTGCCATTTCTATAGGAGGGTGACAACGAATTACTGTAAATTCCAATGGATGTTTTCAAATGTTGACGAGCAATAAGCAAAAGGTATCACTGAAAACAACAGAAAAGAAAAACAACAAAAAAAAGTTTGAAGAAAGAAAAAAAAATTTACAATGTTTCTGTTTGGGGATCGTTGTGCACAACTGAGCTGCAACCACAGAACTAACTGCACTGTGGAGGATTCATTCAGGCGTTTCAAGGTCTTTTGGGCACTTCGTTGTAATGAAAGTATCTGCTGAATATATTTCGTAGTAACGAGATTTCTATAGACTTGTGTCATATGGGGAAACTGTCAGGACCATAAAAATACTTTGTTGTAATGAAAATTTTGTTGTAAAGATATTCATTGTAATGGAATTTTAACTGTACATAAAATGTAAAATTTTATAAAAATTACCTTTTAGACACCTGTTCTAATCATCAATTACCCTTGCACCCACTTTTTAAAGCTTTTTATTTAGGTCTGATGGGATAGGTTTATAATTGTTAAGATTCAAGAGGAGTAGGTATCGGTACTGGATAACTGTTTTTTCTGAGTGCCACTTTAATAACTTCAAACTTCAAATTTTCCTGTTACCTGGCATTTTTTTCTTGTATTTGCTAAGGCCCCTTTTGCGAGCAGGGCCCCAGAGTGAATGCTTAAGTCCCGCTGATGGTAAATTCAGCCATGAATATAGCATATAAAATAACTCATCCCAAGGATCTTGGTTCAGCTCCTGTTATAGTCTTTGTGTAAATGAAGTTAAGACATAATCTGTGTGTCTGAATGAATTTTCTAGTTCTCTGGTTATCATCTTTTATTCACTTCATTAAAGAGGCAATTTGGTATTGGGTGAAAATTGGTGTGGGCAAAATTGTGCCCAAAGATAGACTGTTATAGCATAAGGCTTGGTATCTGTTTTGTTCCTGAGGCTGCTGAGGTTAGCACTGGCTTCCTGTACCTCCCATAATTAAAAAAAATGTTTTTTACTGGGATTGCCAGTTTCATCCCAAACCTTAGTAATGTACTTGCATTTTTCAATTTAAAACTGAACATCCTTTTAGCTTGTTTTCTAATGATCTTTTAACACCTAAGAAGTAAGATTAATTTATTGAGCTACAACAATAATGTAATGGATAAAATGAAAATAAAATAAAATCATAGCCAAATCAATATTTTATCTCCCATTGGTTGACTTATTCATTGCAGTGAGTTTATTGGTGAGTGATAATTCCTTTGTCAGTTCTGTGAATTAGATCTAATTTTTCCATTAAACACAATAAACAAAATCTCAAGGAGAGACCCCATGTCCTTGAACATTCTCCGTATCAATTATTATTATTATTATTATATATTATAATATTATAGTATGGCATTCTAATAATATAATCTTCAATACATATGCAACAAAAGTAAGACACTACATCAAGTATTGCTTATCGATACTGAAACTAATAATAATTATGAGTGGTGCCTATTTTGTTCAGAATTACTTTTGAATTTACTTCAGTTTTTTTTTTTTGTCTGGCGTCTCATGACTCACCGGTACGTGGAAACCCCCACATATGATACATTGTCCTACTTATCTTGATGTCTAGCTTTGCAAGACATCAAGCGTTTTGGAGTTCTCCTCTATTTTTCGTCTCTCTAGACCCCAAAAAAACCCTCATTTCTTGCATGAAATTACACCTTTATAATAAAGAGTAAATCGATAGGTGTCTTCAGCAAAACTGATTAGGAGGACTTGTAGTTTTGCATGACACATCATCCAAACCCAGGGGTTCACCCCATAATGAGATATGAGAGGTCAACATTACTTCTTTTCACAAAACTTTGCAAAAATGGGGACCGGTAATAAAAGAATGTGGAGTGTTTTATGTTATTTCAAGGTTGCAGGTCATGAATATGATAATATTGTTGATATTAGGTTAAATATAACAAATTTCAAACATAAGCATGTAGGGTATCAATTTTGACTATTTAATGTCAGTGATTATGAATATGATGTTAGTTTTCATTCTTTACTAGAGATCTAAATAGCCAAGAGATCTATGTAGATCAATCAGAGGGTGAAAAGTGACACTTTCTGTTGCAATTGAGACTATTTAGACTTTAAACATTTAAACTGTAGCACACATTTTAATAGAAGACATTTAATTTCAATTCAATATTTAATATATTTCATATAATAAAAAAGTCTTGATTGTTGCATCTCAGTTTTGAATAGTAAAGAAATTCAATGAATAAAATTATTCATTTTTCAACAAAATTAAAATATTTCTGAATATAAATCACCAATTACAAAGTTCATGTGGGGTGGGATTTTATTGTATATTTTTCTGTAGGCCTCCAAGACCTACCTTTGAGATGGTTTGTTATATCCTGACATTTTGGATGTGTCTGTGAACATTTTTTTGAATGCATGAGGATGGCCTCATTTTACATATAGCAAAAATACGTGTAAGAAAATATAACTTGGCACAAGCAGTTATAATTTAAACAATTAAAAGTAAAAAAAAAATTCTGATTTTGAAAAATTAATTTACACATGTCATATCCTTTTGTTGAACAGCAATGGCATTTACATTTTTTAATAACAGAAATAATGATGAACAGCGCAATGTGGTGCACTAGCCAGTGCTAGTGCCTCACAGCTTTAACAGATCATTGCCTGTCTCTGTTTTATGTAGAGATCTGTGAGTTTTTTTTTTTCTAGGTACTCCAGTTATTCTCCCAAATCCCCAAAACAAGTAGATTAGGTTAATTCAGTTCATCCATTCATCTAACCGTCCACCCATTTGCTATACCCACTATAGATTAGAGTTCAAGTGAGGCAGCTAGATCTATTCTCTCCATTCATGACAATTCACTATTGTACATTTGTAGAAAACACCATATCAAGTTATAAATTGAAGGCTGCAACATACTGTAATTTACAGACAAGACCTGTAATGGTGTGGGTCGGCTCCACACTACCGGGCCCTTCTGGGGAGCCTCTTAAACTCACTACCGCTGATAATGTACCCGAGGGATGAGCCTAGAAAATGAGGACACTCACACCTAGCAAGGGGTAGGTGTAAAGTGCTTTTATTAAAACAAAATCAATCAAAACAAACAGTATTCAAAAGTGCAGTGCTCTCTTTTTTAAATAAATAAGCCAAAAAACGAGTTTTTTAAAAATTAAAATGAGATTAAAACCAAACAGCCATTGGATCCCTCATTTTCTGTTAGACGAGCCTAGCAACTCTCCAATTCTGTCTCCCCGGCTCACTCATTGCTCGCCACAGTTCTCACCACCCAGCCCCTGTCTTTGCTGCCTCCAAGTGGCACCGGCCAGACCCCTCTCGGGGGTTGGTTGTCCTCACCTCTTCCTTCTCACACTCCTGGTGTACCTTGGATCCCTGGGGTAGGATGCCACCTCACCCTCACCCTAGAGCACTGATCCTTGGCTCCCATGCAGGCCTATGACCGAGCTGCCTTGCACCCACACTACCTGGCTCTCTCCACGAAACTGTTCTCACGGCTCTCTCTCAGTCTCATTTTTTATCTCCTCTGTGCCTATGTAGGCTCCTTTTAAACTGACCCTTCTAATGGGATACAAGTGTGCATACGCCACTCCGTCCGAGGAAATTAATGACGCGTGCACTCACACGTGTCTGCAATCAGATAGGCAACCCCATCCGTACCTGGAGTGAAGCTTACACCTAATTATGGTCTGCACTTTGCAGGGCATGATTACTTATTTAAAATTAGCATAGCGCCATGGATCACTTATCACAAGACCAAGGGCACATTTATTTTCTTCTAGCTTTAGTCATATTCCCTTCTCACTCATTTTTGTTAGGTCCATATGAGAAAATGTCAAATCAGCAAACCTGCAGGATCACATTGATGAGTTTTTATGTTTCCTTAGTTACTGTCTCTTGGCTCTCCTCCAATTCTCTCTGTTCTCAAGAATCAGTCTCCTTCATCAGAACTTTCCAAGCTTCAAGACAATGGACTAGGCCCTTCAGCTCCTTTTATTCAACCACAAATGTACAATTTGGGCACTAGGTTTAAGTGCCAGAGCAGTTGTTCTGTACTTGGCTAGCTTGTAGGTTACATTGTTTAAATGTTTCGTCTCTTAAGGTTCATCCATTATAGAATGTAACCCTTGTCACACAAGTGAGCATGGGAGGCAGCTAGGAGGACCAAAAGAAGGTAACTGTAAATCTTTCTCTTTTATCCCTGCAGACCAGACATGGGAAATTCTGCCTAGTCCAGATGATGTCTCTTCCGATTCTGGCCCCGAAGACCTCAGTTCTGGTTCTGGCCCCAATGAAATCACTTCCAACGACCTGCCTTAAAAGCAAGACAACTTCCCACTTTGAATTCAGTATTGTTTTAGTATTTGTCTCATCCAGACTGGATTATTGTAATTCACTCCTCATCACGATACCCAACAAGAGCCTTCAGAAGCTATAACAAATTCAAAATAGTGCTGCAAGAATCTTAATGAGGGTGTGGAAATATGAACACATTTCACCAATCCTTCAGTCACCTCATTGGCTCCCGATCCATCTCCGTATCGAATACAAACTCTTTTTGTTTACTCACCAGTGTATCCATGGAAATGCTCCACAATATCTTAAAGAACTCCTTATACTACAAGCCACTACAAGAAACCTCTGTTTTGCAAATACCTACCGCCTTCGCCCCTGTGACCAAACTTCATACAATTGGTGACCGAGCCTTTGCAGCCGCTGCTCCATGGCTCTGGAATGCCCTACCAGAGAGCCTAAGAACACAGCAGATTGTGGGCTGTTTTAAAAAACAGCTAAAGACTTTTCTATTTAGGAAAGCTTATTAACAAGAATGCTATAATTATTGTTGATTTTTCTCTGTTTTTATCTTGCTTTGCCTTTGTTAAAACTTTTTATGTTGCACTTTGAGATTTACTGCTAATGTAAAGTGCCCTATAAATAAAATGCATTATTATTATTATTATTATTATTATTAGAATTATTACTACTTCTGTGCTACCAAACCTCAGTTTTGCAGCCTTATTCAAGTATACGGGTGACTGCTCCAAACCTCTTTTTGTGTCAAGGTCTTTTCATTTTACACCCTTTAGGACTGTTACAGCCTAATAAATACTCAGGAACTGGGGTTCGTTTGCATTAAAATAAACCAGAAAGACATTAATTTCATCCATTCCTTTTAAACCAATTAATATTAGAAACAGTTACTGTTTGGCACACACCAGAATTCAGTTGAATTCCTCTCCATGTCTTTCATGATTGGTTTCAGTACTTATAGCAGATGTCTGTGACTTCTATAGACAAATAAAAAAGGTTATCGTGAAAAGACTGAAGTATAGCAAAGTGGAGGTCCTACTCAGTGAAGTGGAGGCAAGGAAAAACATACAATTTGAAGGCTTAAGCAGTGGTATGACTGAGCAACAGAAGGAAATTGATGGAGTGGAACTCAGAACTTCAAGTTAGAAAGTCATGCAGTGCCCAGAATAAAAAAGTAGTGGTCAGAAGTCAAAGTTGACGTGAAAAGGCGAATGAAGAGAAGAAAAAAAGATGACAGCAAAGAAAAAAAATGTCTACGTAGAGATTAAAGAATCTCAAAATTTCCTCTTTAATCTCATAGTTTATTTTGTCAATAAAGTAGAATGTCGTAAACTTCATCTTAAAATCTGTGTTTAATTTACTAGAATTTCTCAAACACCATCCTAACTAAAGTATCATGCTAAATGTTTCGTATTTAGTGTGTTCCCCGACCCAGTCATTAATCTTTACGTGCTTCCTACATAGGCTTTCTCTTATGCTGACAGGAGCACGCAGGCAGTGATTGCCACACAGAATGCATTACATTCATGATATTACAGCTCTCTGAACATTTTAGAATACAAATATGTATATTTGATATCATTTTCATGAAGAAGCAGGGGTATCGAACTCCAGTCCTAGAAGGCCGCAGTGGCTGCAGGTTTTCATTCTATCCATCTTCTTAATTAGTGATCTGTTTTTGCTTCTAATCAACTTGTTTTGTGTTAGTCTTAATTAACTTGACTTAGGTTCCTTAGTTATTTCTTTTTCCTTAATTAGCAGCAAAATAATAATGAGACACGAAACAAGCTGCCACATGACTAGCTCACCTGTGCCCATCACACAATATTTGAAAATAAGGAAAGGTGAAGGTCTCAGTTCAAACTTTGACAATGTTCTTAGAAAAAAACAAAATCAATCATTTTAGAAATGTCTGCTTTGGCAGAATGAGAGCAGTGACAAGCTGTGGAATTAAATAATGGTTTTAATTAACAGCAAGAATTGGCTTCTCATTAAGAAACTTGTTGGAGTGAAATTGGTTGAAGTTTGAAGCCCCAATTTAGCTGGTCATCTGTCAGCTCCTTTCATATTTCATTTCTGTTTGGCTTTCATTTAATGAAGAAAAGAATCGATCCAGAGGACTGAATCCTTAAAAACAGGGTTATTAAAATGAAGGGAAAAAGTTAATTAGCATTGAAACCTGGTCTCTAAGATGAAAAGGGTTAGAATAAAAACCTGCAGCCACTGCGGCCCTCCAGGCCTGGAGTTTGACCCCTGCATTAAAGCATGTATTAAACATGTGGAGGCACGGTGGCGCAGCAGTAAGGATGAGCTGGTGCCCTGTCCAAGGATTGCTGCTGCCTCACGCAAGATGCTTGCTGGGACCCACACGACCCTGGATGGAATAATTAATTGCAGCAGTACTGTCTCTGTCAAACATGCGAATCTCGCATTAAGGTGTTATTATCCGATGTAAAGTGTTAAGCCTGAATAACACTCGGGATAGTATTCTGTTGACATCTAGTGGATAAAATAATGTTATACTGAAAAAAAATCATGAATCTTGAATATTTCTATGCGTTCTGCCGCTCCATAGTAACTCATTAATATTCATGAGTGGGGCAGAGCAATGGCAGGTAAACAGAAAGCTACAAAGGCGGAGTGGTGGCTCTGAGGCTAGGGATCTGCACTGGCAATCAGAAGGTTGCCGGTTCGAATCCCGTAAATGCCAATAGGGACTCTGCTCTGTTGGGCCCTTGAGCAAGGCCCTTAACCTGCAATTGCTGAGCGCTTTGAGTAGTGAGAAAAGCGCTATATAAATCCAAAGAATTATTATTATTAAAGCCAGTTTTAGAACAAACTGATACTGAACCATTAGTTGAATCAAGCAACAGTGGAAATAATGTGAATTGGTGATCAGATGTTCAACACAGGTAGTAAAACTGTGCATATGGTAACTGTTTGACCAAACTGCCATGATATGCCTGGTGACTCTAGTGGCATAAAGCTGCAGTGGGCTCCAGTATCTATATAGCAAAAATGATTGCTATCAAATGGAAAAACGTTAGCCTCCTTAGCACTGTTCACAATGTGGCAACTGTCTGTGTTCGTGTCAGTGGAAATGTGGAAGTCACTAAGACTTGTGCTGTGGTAGCCTGCCATTACACTATGGGAAGCACTGCTTGTGCGGATCAGGCATGACATTCTTTCCTATCATGTGCAATCAACAGAAAAGATATTAAAAAAAAGTGCACAATGAAACATGCTTCTACTGTCCCAGTTGCAATGTCAATTGTGCATTGGTGACTGTTTTGAAATATATCACAGGGAGGACATATACTAAATCTGCTTCTTTATAGCAGTGGATACTAGACATATGTTAAATACTGTATTTATGCTGACATTTTGGTATATACATGTTTCTGTTACACATAATAAAATTTTTGATCGTTGTTTTTGACTCATTTTTCTGGTGGCAAACATAACAGTAAATAGGCTACTTTTGACAATATTTACATGTATAGTTTTACTGGTGTATTTATATTAGTTAATCTGGTGATGGCAGTTGTATGTTATTTCATCAGCCTATTTTGTGACTGTTATGATCAATGTTTGTTTTTATTTTTTTTTTCACATTCCCTGAGGTATTTTTGGAAAAGTATACGTTTATTCTTGGGTTTCTAGCACCAGGATTTCAAAGCTGCCATTTGTTTTTCACTTAGAGATGATCTGAAGAATTTAAAAAATGTTACTATTATTCCACAATGCATTTTTATTTAATTTAATGTTCGTCACCATTTGAGAGTGATCACTTCAGCAGTTACTATTGCGATTCTACCCAGAATGGTAGAGTGAGCATATAAAGTTGGTGTGTGCATTTCCGGATCACTGGAGATTAAGTGTGCAATTATTTTATGTGTGAACTCTGGTTTAAGATGTTTGTTCTTAATTTAGAGACTGATTCTTGGTTATTGTATTGGGCTTGACAACTGATCAGTTTGACTTTTTGGCATTTTGACCTTGGCATGAAACTTTGATGTTTTATTTTAAGGTCCTTCTTCATTTAAAAATCATACTATCTTTGCATGGTCAAGGTCATGTTGTTTATAGTTGCCATTACTTTTACTGGACATGTGATTTGGAGATAAGGTGATGCATCTTGTTGTCACCACCAAATAAAAAAATGGCGGTGCACAACTATTTATTATTCAAGCACTGGGTTAACCTCATTAGAAGAATTCTAAACAAAATACTTGCTCAGAGTAGGCTGGGCTAAAGAAAAGAAATTAGTATTAGAAACATTGCTTGTTTCTTCTACTATGTACAGTAATCCCTCGCTATATCGCGCTTCGCCTTTCGCGGCTTCACTTCATCGCGGATTTTATATGTAAGCATATTTAAATATATATCGCGGATTTTTTGCTGGTTCGCGGATTTATGCGGACAATGGGTCTTTTAATTTCTGGTACATGCTTCCTCAGTTGGTTTGCCCAGTTGATTTCATACAAGGGACGCTATTGGCGGATGGCTGAGAAGCTACCCAACTTACTTTTCTCTCTCTCTCTCTTGCGCTGACTTTCTCTGATCCTGACCTAGGGAGATTGAGCAGGGGGGCTGTTCGCACACCTAGACAATACGGACGCTCGTCTAAAAATGCTGAAAGATTATCTTCACATTGCTACCTTCTGTGCAGCTGCTTCCTGAAGCGACATGCTGCACGGTGCTTCGCATACTTAAAAGCTCGAAGGGCACGTATTGATTCTTGCTTGTTTGTTTTTCTCTGTCTCTCTCTATCTCTCTCTATCTCTCTCTCTCTCTCTCCCTGCTCCTGACGGAGGGGGTGTGAGCTGCCGCCTTCAACAGCTTTGTGCCGCGGTGCTTCGCATACTTAAAAGCCAAACAGCCCTATTGATTTGTTTGCTTTTCTATATCTCTCTGACATGATCTGCTCCTGACGCGCACTCCTTTGAAGAGGAAGATATGTTTGCATTCTTTTAATTGTGAGACGGAACTGTCATCTCTGTCTTGTCATGGAGCACAGTTTAAACTTTTGAAAAAGAGACAAATGTTTGTTTGCAGTGTTTGAATAACGTTCCTGTCTCTCTACAACCTCCTGTGTTTCTGCGCAAATCTGTGACCCAAGCATGACAACATAAAAATAACCATATAAACATATGGTTTCTACTTCGCGGATTTTCTTATTTCACGGGTGGCTCTGGAACGCAACCCCCGCGATGGAGGAGGGATTTCTGTATCTTATTTGCGGATTGATTTTCATGTTTGGTTTGGTTTGCTTCTTGTGGCACATTGTCTGTTTATTAAACTTATTTTCTACCTGTATATTTTGATCCCTCCATCCCCTGGACTTTTTCCTTTAAAACTAAAAGAAAATTATTCCAAGGACCTGCACATTGTAGGTGTTTAGTACAAGTTGTTGGGTTGTTTCTGAAATAAAATGATCTAAATCAGGGTGTCATGGCTTCTCCTGAGATCTCAGTTCCTCCCACAGATCATAGGCATGCAGTGGCATTAATTGACAAAAAAAAATGGCCCAAAGGCAGTGATTGTGGAAACATGTGAGCCCACTTCTGCCTTAATTGTTCTCTGCAACCTTGACCAGTTACAGTAAATAGTACAGCAAATATATTAATAGTTGTATAAAAACATGTAATGGCTTATTGTAACAATATTGTAAATATTACTAGAGAAACAAATACACATGAAATGTGGGGGCAGGGATATGTCAAGATGAGTGCTTGCCATTTTAAAGAATCTGGGGTTTTCCTACAAAGATTAGTTGCTTCACAATTATCTTCTGGAAAATGCCTTTCAGCTAAAGCTCAATTAACCAGACACAAATCCCTGCTAAAAACACAATATACAGTAAGGCAGGTTTTCATTGACTTTATACAACACATGTCTGAAATCAGATTAGAAAGTAAATTGCATTGAGATGGATGATTTACCGTTTTCTTATTTAGGCAAGCACAAAGCTAGGTTCAAATTTTCTAAGTAGGGCTTTCATCTGTTTAACTAAAAACAAAGTGTTATTAATTACCCTTCAGAGCTAAATTACTTTATCACCTTCAACAAAAAGAAAAGGCGTTTTTAATGAGTCACCAAATCTAATGTACACTAATTTCACTTATATGCTACTATTTTATAGCTGCTCTTTAAGTACGGGTCATGAAAATTAGCAAAAGATACTAGCTGTTAAATGATTAACTTGTGTCCATCCAGGGTTGTAATCCACAACCTGCAATAATGTATTTCATCAAAAACAATGTGAAAGCACCAACCTAGACTAACTAATTAAGGAGTTTTACCTGACTTGTTGGTGAATAACATCTGCCAGCTTAATAATAAGGTTTTAAAATATACAGTGGATTCAAAAAGTATTCATTCCCCTTCACTTTCTGCATACTTTATTTTGTTGTAGATTTAACATTAGATGCCTAGATTTGCCATTTTTTCGCATCAGTCTGTTCTTAATACCCCATAATTGGAGTCCACTTGTGGCAAACTGAATTGATTTGATATCATATTGAAAGGGACTCACATGGGTAGATAAGGTCACACAATTCACACTGCATGTCAGGACAAAAACCAAGCTATGAAGTCCAAGGAAGTATCTCTAGACCTCCATGATCAAACTGTGATGAGGCATAGATTCATGCAAGAATATAAAACAATTTCTAAAGCATTGAGTATTCCCAGTATCATAGCAGCCTCAATAATTGTCAAATGGAAGAAATATGGAACCAACAGGACTCTTTCTAGAGTTGGTCATCTAGCCTAACTAAGTAGCGAGTCAAGAAGGGCCTTGGTCAAGGAGAAGACCAATTACCCAATGCTCACTTAAACAGAGCTTCAGAAGTTCTCTGTAAAGATGGGAAAACTTGTCAGAAGGAACACTCCATAAATCAGGAGTTTATGGTAAAGTGGATGGATAGAAGCCGCTCTCGAGTAAACGGAATATCATGGCATCTAAAGGACTCTCAGAACATGAGAGTGGTTTTGTTATTATTGTCTGCATGGTCACCTGACCATCTGATTTCTTGTAAATAGCATGTGCCAGTATACGAGGGGGTACCCAAAAATAACCGGAATTGAAAAAAAAATATATATTTTTATAATTTTTACTTACTAAAAGTTTAGTCTCCTTCAAAGTATTCTCCATGTGAATGAATGCACTTATCCCAATGGTTTTCCCACTGGTGGAAACGTTTTTGGAATTGCTGAATTGCTATGCCTGTATTGATTTTTCTTTGACTTCCTCGACGGTACAAAAACGCTTTCCTCTGAGTTCTTTTTCATATGCAGGAACAAGAAAAAGTCGCACGGAGCAAGATCAGGCAAGTAGAGATGGTGGCATGAATTCCAAGACACACAAGTCAATTCAGAAATCTCTTCAATAGTCTGACGATGATCTCCATAAGCTGCATTGTAAACTTTTTCAAGATTTTCGTCATTCCTAATTGTGGAAAGTCGTCCAGATCTTGGTTGGTCTTCAAGTGACATTTCCCCTCATTTGAAATGTGAAAACCACTCATAGGCCTGTGTTTTACTTAAAGCTTTCTCTTTAAAAGCAGTTTCAGGCATCACTGCAGTTTCAGCAGCTGTTTTCCCTAAGAGAAAACAAAATTTAACA